>NC_053026.1:415517763-415623405 GCF_003073215.2 Triticum urartu | reverse complement strand
CTAACTTATTCGCAAAAGAGAGCGAGAAGAGGAGGCAAAGCGCGAGCGAGAAACTAGAGAACAACCTGCGCAAACATTACTCCAACACCGTGTCCACTTCCCGGACTCCGCCGAGAAGAGGCCATCACGGTAACACACTCAGTTGATTCATTTTAATTAAGTTAAGGTTCAAGTTATCTACAACCGGACATTAACAAATTCCCATCTGCCCATAACCGCGGGCACGACTTTCGAAAGTTCAAATCCCTGCAGGGGAGTCCCAACTTAGCCTATGACAAGCTCTCACGGTAAACGAAGGAATAAACCTCCTCCCAAGACGTTCCGATCAGACTCGGTATCTCGGTAATTCAAGACACTTCGACAGGTTAAAACAAGACCAGCAACACCGCCCGAATGTGCCGACAAATCCCGATAGGAGCTGCACATATCTCTTTCTCAGGGCACACTCAGATGAGCCAGACGTCGAGTAGGCCAGCCCAGAGTTGCCCCTGGTAGCCCCGGACATCGCTCGGTTGGACCAACACTCAGAGGAGCACTGGCCCGGGGGGGGGGGGTAAAATAAGATGACCCTTGAGTCTGCAGAACCCAAGGGAAAGAAAAGGCTAGGTGGCGAATGGTAAGACCAATGTTGGGCATTGCTGGAAAAGCTTTAATCAAGGCGAACTATCAAGGGGTTCCCACCATAACCCAACCGCGTAAGGAACGTAAAATCCGGGAACATAACACCGATATGACGGAAACTAGGGCGGCAAGAGTGGAACAAAACACTAGGCGAGAGGCCGAGCCTTCCACCCTTTACCAAGTATACAGATGCATTAAGATAACATAGCAATATAATGATATCCCCAACAAGTAAAATATATGTTCCAACAAGGAACGGCCTCCAATCTTCACCTGCAACTAGCAACGCTATAAGAGGGGCTAAGCAAAGCGGTAACATAGCCAATCAACGGTTTGCTAGGACAAGGTGGGTTAGAGGTTTGACATGGCAATTTGGGAGGCTTGCAAGCAAGTGGTAGGCATCGTAGCAATGGCATAGCAAAAGAGCGAGCAAACTAGCATAGCAAAGATAGTAGTGATTTTGAGGATATGATCATCTTGCCTGCACAGTTGTCAGAGTTGACTGGATCCTCAAAAACAAACTCAACGGGCTCCTCGTTTGCGAACTCGTCTCCCGGCTCTACCCAAACAAGACAAACAAGCAACAAGGATACAATCAACCACGTGCAAACTCAAACAACACAATGCAAAGATGATATGCTATGCGGGATGCGATGCGGGATGCAAAATGCAAGATATGATAGGAAATGCATGAACCTGGCCTCAACTTAGAAAACCAAGTGTGCCACTAGAAAGATGATATGAAATCGCTTGAAAACAATATAAAGAACGCCGGAATCGGAGTTACGGTTTGGAAATGGCAAGCGATTCAAAAATGACACTGGTCTGCGGTTTACAGCAAGTAGGCATCTAAATGCAATGAGATGAACATGCTACAGCACCCAAACATGACAACAAAATACATGGAAGGGATGCACACAAGATGCTTAACAAAAGTCTAGCACTAAGCTACGGCCAATTCATCCATTAACAGGTTCAAACAAGCATGGAAAAAATGCAAATGGCAAACATATCTCAGACTTAGTGAAATCAACACTTGTGTGGAATTTCAGATCAGGTAGCCCTCTTCGGAGCAACAAAACTACATGCTACAGGACCTGAACATGGCAAAGTAAAGCATGGCATGGAGCTACTCAAAGAGCTTAAGAAAAGTCCCTTAGTGACCTTGAGCCAAAAAGGATCAGAAAATACAATTGCAAGCATGTGAACATAGCAAAAACATAATCAGTTTCAGACAGTGAAAAACTGACACATGCTGAAATATAACTCAAGTAGGCATGTTTACGAGCTCGATGCACTCACTACAGAGCAAGTCATGGCAAGACAGGCATACACCCATCGAGAAGGCACAAAATGCAAGCTAGACATGGCAAGAACAATAGCATAGCATGCACGGATCAACTACAACATCACCGGCAAAATTGCAAACAAGTTGACAATCTGCCCAGATTCACAAAGTAGCAAAAGTAGAGCTCAATTGACTCAAGCTAGGGTGCTCCATAATTGCAAACAAAGACATGTATGGATAGATCACTACAATATTAACAAAACATCCTTACTGATCATCCTCAAAAGAGGCACGGATCACTAGGAAACAACATGAACATATGGCATCATGAGATAAAAAGCTCCAGGACTTGGTGAAATTACTAAGTCCCTGAAAACAGAATTAGCAAGTGCACCACTTTGCAAGCTTGCACTAGTCACCACACACATCCTAAAAATACATGGGTTGCACCTCTGCAGAGATGACAAATCCCTTAACAAAGCATATGTAGAACTCACGGGCATATCATGCACACATTAATCATGGCAAAAAAAACAAAAGTGCTAAAAGGAGTAACAGATTTGGCAATTAACTCAAGTAGCCCTCTTCTAATAGAATTTCTGGCATCAAGATGGACTCAAATGAAAATGATCCAATGGAATGAAATGATGTACTCTCTGAGATGAACATTTTGATATGCTATATGCATGAATCGGAGGTACGGATGCAAAGTTACGGGGCTGCGAACATGGGCATATGAACTAAAAATATCAGGGACTTAGACGAAATTTTACCACCGGATCTAGGGTTTGACCCGGCACGCAGATCGAGGCGGCGGCGCGCACTGTTCACCGGCGGGGCTGGAGCTCGCCGGAGTGGCCGGGGAGCAAGGGGCCGGCCGGATCTACGCCGGATCCGGCCCGGGCGGCGGCGGGCGGCGCGGTCGAGGCCGGTGCGGCGGCCGGAGGCGGCGGGGCCGGCGAGGAACTGCGGCGGGGCGGCGATGGCGGCTCGGCGGCCGGAGCGGCGAAGGTGCGGCGGCACCGAGGCGGAGGCGGCGCCGGAGCCGAGGAGGGAGGCGGCGCGGGGCGGCTCGGCTCGCGGGCTCGCGGGGGCCGGCCTTGGGCCTGGCGGGCCCGCGCGGGCGGCGGCGCGGCGAAGTGGGCACGCCCCCATGTGGCGGCGCGCGATTGGGCGGCTGCGGCGGGCGGACGTGTCTGGTTAGGCGGCGGACATGTCCGGCGGCAGCGGGGAGATTTTTTTTAGGGTTAGGGGGAGAGGATCCGCGAATTTGGAATGGGGGTGTATATATAGGCATAGGGGGAGCTAGGAGAGTCCAAATGAGGTGCGGTTTTCGGCCACGTGATCGTGATCGAATGCTGTAGATGATGGAGCAGAGTTAGGTGGGTTTTGGGCCAAATTGGAGGGGTGTTGGGCTGCAACACACACGAGGCCTTTTCGGTTCCTCGGTTAACCGTTGGAGTATCAAACGAAGTCCAAATGGTACGAAACTTGACAGGCGGTCTACCGGTAGTAAACCAAGGCCGCTTGGCAAGTCTCGGTCCAATCCGGAAATGTTTAATCCCCACACACGAAAGAAGGCTAGAAATGCCCACCGGAGGAGAACGAAGCGCCGGAATGCAAAACGGACAACGGGAAAAATGCTCGAATGCCTGAGACGAGCACGTATGCAAATGCAATGCACCTGATGACATGATATGAGATGCATGACAGTGATAACAACACACGGAGACAAAACCCGAACCCGAGGAAATAAATATAACTTAACGCCGGAAACGGCAAGAGTTGGTGTACAAATAGGGAAAGTTATATCCGGGGTGTTACAACACTCCACCACTACGAAAGGATCTCGTCCCGAGATCTAGGACTGAAAGAACGCCGGGTACTCAGAACGGAGGTGATCCTCGCGTTCCCAGGTAGCTTCACAGTCGGAATGGTGTGACCACTTGACTTTGAGAAATTTGATCGACTTGTTGCGAGTCTTGCGTTCAGTCTCTTCAAGAATAGCAACTGGGTGCTCACGATAAGAGAGATCTTCTTGGAGCTCAGTGTCCTCGAAGTTGACAGTGCGGTCAGGAGTCTTGAAGCACTTTCGAAGCTGAGAGACATGGAACACGTCATGAACATTTGCAAAGTTTGAAGGAAGCTCGAGTTGATAGGCGAGGTCGCCTCTCTTGCTGACAATCTTGAAAGGTCCCACGTATCTGGGGGCAAGCTTCCCTTTGATACCGAAGCGATGAGTACCTTTCATAGGAGAGACGCGGAGGTAAACATGATCTCCGATCTCGAAAGCCAAATCACGGTGCTTACCATCATAGTAGCTCTTTTGGCGGGATTGGGCTGCTTTGAGGTTATCACGAATGACTTTGCACATTTCTTCTGCCTCTGTGATTAAGTCATTACCCAAAAGCTGACGTTCACCGGTTTCAGACCAGTTGAGAGGGGTACGACACTTCCTGCCATACAGAATTTCAAAAGGGGCCTTGCCCGAACTTGCTTGAAAACTGTTGTTGTAGGAGAATTTAGCATAAGGAAGACAATCCTCCCACTTCATGCCGAAGGAGATTACACAAGCCCTGAGCATATCTTCAAGAATCTGGTTGACACGCTCGACTTGACCGCTAGTTTGAGGATGGAAAGCTGTGCTGAAGCGGATGTTAGTGCCCATGGCCTTCTGAAAAGAATCCCAAAACTTTGAGGTAAAGATGCTGCCACGGTCTGAAGAGATCACTTGAGGAATACCGTGCAGAGAGACAATTCGAGAGGTATAGAGTTTCGCCAATTGAGCTGCAGTGATCGACTCTTTGATAGGCAGAAAGTGAGCCACTTTGGTGAGTTTGTCGATGACAACGAATATAGCATCATCGCCACGCTTGGACTTTGGAAACCCAGTCACGAAGTCCATTTCAATGTGGTCAAACTTCCATTCTGGAATGGCAAGAGGTTGGAGGAGACCTACTGGCCTTTGGTGTTCTGCCTTCACTCTTCTGCAGACATCACATTCATTCACGAATTGAGCGATCTCGCGCTTCATTCGAGTCCACCAATAAGCTTGCTTGAGGTCCTGATACATCTTCGTGCTCCCAGGGTGGATGGAAAGGAGAGAATTGTGAGCCTCGTTCATGATCACTTTACGGAGGTCACCTTTGGGTACAACAATACGATCCTCAAAGAAGAGAGTGTCCTTGTCATCAAGGCGGTAGCACTTGTACTTGGACTGACTCTTGGCAATCCCAATCTTCACCCTTTTCACCATAGCATCAAGAAGCTGGGCTTGGCGAATCTGGTCTTCCAAGGTAGGAGAGACTTGAAGGTTGGCGAGGAAACCTTGAGGAACAACTTGCAGATTAAGTTTGCGGAAAGCTTCACAAAGCTCGGGTTGATAAGGCTTGAGAATCAGACTATTGCAGTAAGCTTTCCTGCTCAATGCATCAGCAATCACATTGGCCTTGCCTGGAGTATACTCGATACTCGGATTATACTCTTGAATCATTTCGACCCATCGAGTTTGCCTGAGGTTGAGATTAGGCTGAGTGAAGATGTACTTGAGACTCTTGTGATCAGTGAAAATATCCACTTTTCTTCCCAATAGAAGATGTCTCCAAGTCAAAAGAGCATGCACAACTGCCGCCAACTCGAGATCATGAGTGGGGTAGTTCTTCTCATTAGGCTTCAACTCGCGAGATGTATAAGCAACAACTTTCTTCTCTTGCATCAATACCGCACCAAGACCTTGGAGAGAGGCATCAAAAAAGACCTCGTTCGGCTTGGATTCATCAGGCGGAGTCAGAACTGGAGCAGTGATCAATTTCTCTTTCAAAGTGTTGAAAGCAATATCACACTCCGGAGACCAAACGTACTTGACGTGCTTCTGGAGAAGATTTGAGAGAGGCTTCGCGATCTTAGAAAAGTTTTCAACGAATCTTCGGCAATACGTTGCGAGACCGAGGAAGCTACGGAGTTGCTTCACGTTCTGAGGAGGTTCCCAATTCACAAGTGCAGACACCTTCTCAGGATTCACGGCAATGCCCTTGGCAGAGATGATATGACCAAGATAAAGAACCTCATCGAGCCAAAACTCACACTTGGAGAACTTGGCGTAGAACTGATGTTCCCTGAGCTTATCAAGAACCAAAAGCAAGTGCTTGGCATGATCTTCCTTGTTCTTCGAGAAAACCAGAATGTCGTCGAGATAGACCAAAACGAAGTCATTGGTGTAGGCGTTGAAGATGAAGTTCATCATGCGAGAGAACGTCGGAGGAGCGTTGACGAGGCCAAAAGACATGACAGTGTATTCATATGAACCAAAGCTTGTCTTGAAAGCCGTCTTGGGAATATCTTGCTCATGAATTCGAATCTGATGATAACCCATACGGAGATCAAGCTTGGAGAATACTCGAGCACCTTTGAGTTGTTCGAACAGCTCATTGATGTTGGGAAGTGGATATTTGTTCTTGATGGTCTTCTTGTTCACTGGACGGTAATCAACACAAAGTCGGTCCGTTCCATCCTTCTTTTTCACAAAAAGAACACCACAACCCCACGGAGAAGAACTAGGCCGGATGAGACCCATTTTCTCTTGAATATCGAGTTGCTTCTTCAGCTCCTTCAACTCTTTAGGTCCGAGCTTGTAAGGACGTTTGCACACAGGTTCCGTGCCAGGCTCAAGATCAATAACGAATTCGACTGGCCGGTGCGGAGGCATTCCTGGAAGCTCTTCTGGAAAGACGTCTTGATATTCGCAAATGACTGGAATTTGCGAGATAGCGTCCAATTCACCCTTCTCATTGAGAGAAAACAGACGGATGGTATTATCCCAAGCGGCAAAGACAATTACATCCTCAGACGAATGAGTCAATTGAATCTGCCTGGCTGCACAATCGAGATGTGCCTTGTGCTTAGAAAGCCAATCCATCCCGAGAATAAGATCAATATCCGAGTTACCAAGAACCACCGGAGAAGAGAGAAACTTGTAATCGCCCAGTGTGATAGAAACATCTGGGGCAATAGCGCTTGCATTCATGAATTTACCCGGAGAAACAACAGATAACTGTCTAGGCAAATCTTGCAAAGGCAACTCATGCTTAGAAACAAATGGCCTCGAGATGAAACAATGCGATGCACCCGTGTCAAAAGGAACTTTAGCTGGAATATCATTAACAGGAAGGTTACCCATGATCACATCTGACGAGTCCTCTGCCTGAGCTGCATTCATCAAGTTGACCTTGGCGGACTTGGGGTTATGCTTGACCACAGCTGTACTTGCCGATCTGACAGGAGGAGGAGGAAGACGCCTCTAGTTGAAACACTTGTTGGCATAGTGACCCTTTTGTTGGCACTTGTTGCACGTGACCTCTGAAAGCGGACGGTGGTACGGAGCACTCGATCTTGGAGCTTGAGACGAAGTCTTGTTCTGAAAGCCAGGGTTGGGTGGGTGGGAAGAACCACTGCCACCTTTGCTCTTCTGCTGATACAGCTGACGGAACGAAGGAGGAGGAAGCCAATACTTCTGCTGCTTGGCCACTTGAGTAGAGGAAGAAGGAGTAACATCTCTGACTCGCTTCTTGGAAGCATCACACCTCAACTGAGCAGCCTCTTGCTTCAGTGCCATGTTGTAGAACACATCGTACCTCAAGGGCTTGAAGAGAACAAGAGCTAGCTGGATTTCTTCTCTGAGACCACCCCTAAACTGGTATATCATGCTCTTCTCATCAGGCACGTCCTGCTTGGCAAAGCGGGCGAGCTTATGGAACAACTTGTTGTAGTCATAGACAGACAAAGAGCCTTGCTTCAGATTGCGGAATTCCTCACGCTTGCTTTCAACCACGCTCTGGGGAATATGATGAGCTCGTAAATCTCGACGGAAATCATCCCAAGTGATAACACGTCCACCTCTGGAGTCCTTGTACTGCTGGAACCATTCTGCAGCTTGATCTTTGAGTTGGAAGGAAGCGAACTTGACAAAGTCCTCAGACCTGACGTTACTGCATTCGAAATGCTTACACAGATCCACAAGCCAATCGTCAGCATCGGTTGCCTCAACACAATTACTGAAAGTCTTTGGCCCGTTAACAAGGAATTGGTTGAGTGTAGCAAAGTGATTCTGATTGCTGCCTTGATTCCCTTGGTTGCCTTGATTGCGCTCTTGAAGAATTTGCATGATCAGTTGTGTGTTTGCATTGGTTGCGGCCATCACAGCTTGCCATGCCTCTGGAGGAGGTGGAGGTGGTGGCGGATCAGGATTCGGAGTCGTGCGCGTTGGAGGAGCCATCCTGAAGAGGTTGACCACCATTAGCACAATGACAAATAAATATTGAAGCTGAATCCAACGGAATGAAAATTGCAACATATAATCTTCACATCCGAACAAAATGAACGAATGCATTCCTCTTGAAATGGTCACATATCCATAAATTGAGAAGCCACGTAGAATTAAGGTAGAGAAATAAATCAACAAGGTACGGATCAAGAACGAATAATCGGTAAGAAATCCCAGTCTCAAACCAATATCCGTGGAAGAAGAACTAGAGCTACTAGAATTACCACCTATGAAACTCCCGAACCTTTCCGGTTATGCAATCAGGTGTTGGGGATACAGGGGAAGCATAATATCTCACCCAAACTAGCAAATCCTACATCCAGCTGTATCCATCCTTCAACACATAACCAAGAAACCTTCAGAAACCATCTACCTCAACCTTTGAAAAGCATCCGTTATACAAGTTATGGCGATACTCCCGAACTCCCGCCCCAGTATTGGGTGGCGTCGAGGTTATCTCACCAACGAACTGCATAAAAGAGATTTTCGATGTCGGCGTACTAGACTCAGGTATTCCAGAACTGCAACGATAAAATTATGATGACAACACCTCAGAGCTCAACTCCCCGGGACACTTCCACTCAACCCCTGATAGGAGGCACCAAGACAATGTTCTCATCATAAAACCATCGGAACGATTCCAAGATACCCGCGTGATCCTAAAAAAAAATTAGTGAAATTTGAGAAGAGAAGAGTCAAAACTCTACGTCAGGATGCCTTACCAGAGCGATGAGGAGACTGGGAAGTAAAAAGAATTCCTAATCTCTCCGATATATAATTCCTAAATGACTCAAAACATTTTTCTAGACACAACTCGGCCGCTAAAACGATCAAGCAATGGGGCTCCTAAGGTCGGGGAAGGCTCTGATTACCAACTTGTAACACCCTCGATGCGACTATATCTCCCACGTGTCGAGGCACAACTTAGAGGCATAATTGCATTGAAGGCATATGTCGCAAGTTGGGCAATCTTCACAACATCCCATGTAATATAAATAATAAAGGGGAGATAACATAGTTGGCTTACACTCGCCACGTCAATCAAGTACATAAATAACATTACATCATCCGAACACTCATGGCCCGACTACGGCGCCAAATAAAAGAGAACCCAACATGCGACAACGGTCCCGTTCACCCCCAACCGGGCACCACTACTGATCATCGGGAAAGGAAACATAGTAACGTTGAGAGTCTTCGTCGAACTCCCACTTGAGCTCGTACGCGTCTCCTGGAGCGGAATCATCAGGCCCTGCATCTGGTGTAATAGTAATCTGTGAGCCATAGGGACTCAGCAATCTCGCACCCTCGCGATCAAGACTATTTAAGCTTATAGGTAAGGCGAGGTAAATATAGGTGGAGCTGCAGCAAGTGACTAGCATATATGGTGGCTAACTTATTCGCAAAAGAGAGCGAGAAGAGGAGGCAAAGCGCGAGCGAGAAACTAGAGAACAACCTGCGCAAACATTACTCCAACACCGTGTCCACTTCCCGGACTCCGCCGAGAAGAGGCCATCACGGTAACACACTCAGTTGATTCATTTTAATTAAGTTAAGGTTCAAGTTATCTACAACCGGACATTAACAAATTCCCATCTGCCCATAACCGCCTGCACGGCTTTAGAAAGTTCAAATCCCTGCAGGGGAGTCCCAACTTAGCCCATGACAAGCTCTCACGGTCAACGAAGGAATAGACCTCCTCCCAAGACGTTCCGATCAGACTCGGTATCTCGGTAATTCAAGACACTTCGACAGGTTAAAACAAGACCAGCAACACCGCCCGAATGTGCCGACAAATCCCGATAGGAGCTGCACATATCTCTTTCTCAGGGCACACTCAGATGAGCCAGACGTCGAGTAGGCCAGCCCAGAGTTGCCCCTGGTAGCCCCGGACATCGCTCGGTTGGACCAACACTCAGAGGAGCACTGGCCCGGGGGGGGGGGGTAAAATAAGATGACCCTTGAGTCTGCAGAACCCAAGGGAAAGAAAAGGCTAGGTGGCGAATGGTAAGACCAATGTTGGGCATTGCTGGAAAAGCTTTAATCAAGGCGAACTATCAAGGGGTTCCCACCATAACCCAACCGCGTAAGGAACGTAAAATCCGGGAACATAACACCGATATGACGGAAACTAGGGCGGCAAGAGTGGAACAAAACACTAGGCGAGAGGCCGAGCCTTCCACCCTTTACCAAGTATACAGATGCATTAAGATAACATAGCAATATAATGATATCCCAACAAGTAAATAAATATGTTCCAACAAGGAACGGCCTCCAATCTTCACCTGCAACTAGCAACGCTATAAGAGGGGCTGAGCAAAGCGGTAACATAGCCAATCAACGGTTTGCTAGGACAGGTGGGTTAGAGGTTTGACATGGCAATTTGGGAGGCTTGCAAGCAAGTGGTAGGCATCGTAGCATGGCATAGCAAAAGAGCGAGCAAACTAGCATAGCAAAGATAGTAGTGATTTCGAGGGTATGATCATCTTGCCTGCACAGTTGTCAGAGTTGACTGGATCCTCAAAACAAACTCAACGGGCTCCTCGTTTAGCGAACTCGTCTCCCGGCTCTACCCAAACAAGACAAACAAGCAACAAGGATACAATCAACCACGTGCAAACTCAAACAACACAATGCAAAGATGATATGCTATGCGGGATGCGATGCGGGATGCAAAATGCAAGATATGATAGGAAATGCATGAACCTGGCCTCAACTTAGAAAACCAAGTGTGCCACTAAAGATGATATGAAATCGCTTGAAAACGATATAAAGAACGCCGGAATCGGAGTTACGGTTTGGAAATGGCAAGCGATTCAAAAATGACACCGGTCTGCGATTTACAGCAAGTAGGCATCTAAATGCAATGAGAATGAACATGCTACAGCACCCAAACATGACAACAAAATACATGGCAGGGATGCACACAAGATGCTTAACAAAAGTCTAGCACTAAGCTACGGCCAATTCATCCATTAACAGGTTCAAACAAGCATGGAAAAAATGCAAATGGCAAACATATCTCAGACTTAGTGAAATCAACACTTGTGTGGAATTTCAGATCAGGTAGCCCTCTTCGGAGCAACAAAACTACATGCTACAGGACCTGAACATGGCAAAGTAAAGCATGGCATGGAGCTACTCAAAGAGCTTAAGAAAAGTCCCTTAGTGACCTTGAGCCAAAAAGGATCAGAAAATACAATTGCAAGCATGTGAACATAGCAAAAACATAATCAGTTTCAGACAGTGAAAAACTGACACATGCTGAAATATAACTCAAGTAGGCATGTTTACGAGCTCGATGCACTCACTACAGAGCAAGTCATGGCAAGACAGGCATACACCCATCGAGAAGGCACAAAATGCAAGCTAGACATGGCAAGAACAATAGCATAGCATGCACGGATCAACTACAACATCACCGGCAAAATTGCAAACAAGTTGACAATCTGCCCAGATTCACAAAGTAGCAAAAGTAGAGCTCAATTGACTCAAGCTAGGGTGCTCCATAATTGCAAACAAAGACATGTATGGATAGAGCACTACAATATTAACAAAACATCCTTACTGATCATCCTCAAAAGAGGCACGGATCACTAGGAAACAACATGAACATATGGCATCATGAGATAAAAAGCTCCAGGACTTGGTGAAATTACTAAGTCCCTGAAAACAGAATTAGCAAGTGCACCACTTTGCAAGATTGCACTAGTCACCACACACATCCTAAAAATACATGGGTTGCACCTATGGAGAGATGAGAAAACCCTTAACAAAGCATATGTAGAACTCATGGGCATATCATGCACACATTAATCATGGCAAAAAAAACAAAAGTGCTAAACGGAGTAACAGATCTGGCAATTAAGTCAAGTAGCCCTCTTCTAACAGAATTTCTGGCATTAATATGAACTCAAATGAAAATGATGCAATGGAATGAAATGATGTACTCTCTGACATGAACATTTTGATATGCTATATGCATGAATCGGAGCTACGAATGCAAAGTTACGGGGCTGCGAACATGGGCATATGAACTAAAAATATCAGGGACTTAGACGAAATTTTACCACCGGATCTAGGGTTTGACCCGGCACGCAGATCGAGGCGGCGGCGCGCACTGTTCACCGACGGGGCTGGAGCTCGCCGGAGTGGCCGGGGAGCAAGGGGCCGGCCGGATCTACGCCGGATCCGGCCCGGGCGGCGGCTGGCTGCGGCGCACGGCGGGCGGCGCGGTCGAGGCCGATGCGGCGGCCGGAGGCGGCGGGGCCGGCGAGGAACTGTGGCGGGGCGGCGATGGCGGCTCGGCGGCCGGAGCGGCGAAGGTGCGGCAGCGCCGGAGCCGAGGAGGGAGGCGGCTCGGCTCGCGGGCTCGCGGGGGCTGGCCTTGGGCCAGGCGGGCCCGCACGGGCGGCGGCGCGGCGAAGTGGGCATGCCCCCACGTGGCGGCGCGTGATTGGGCGGCTGTGGTGGGCGGACGTGTCTGGTTAGGTGGCGGACATGTCCGGCGGCGGCGGGGAGATTTTTTTTAGGGTTAGGGGGAGAGGATCCGCGAATTTGGAATGGGGGTGTATATATAGGCATAGGGGGAGCTAGGAGAGTCCAAATGAGGTGCGGTTTTCGGCCACGCGATCGTGATCGAAAGCTCTAGATGATGGAGCAGAGTTAGGTGGGTTTTGGGCCAAATTGGAGGGGTGTTGGGCTGCAACACACATGAGGCCTTTTCGGTTCCTCGGTTAACCGTTGGAGTATCAAACGAAGTCCAAATGGTACGAAACTTGACAGGCGATCTACCGGTAGTAAACCAAGGCCGCTTGGCAAGTCTCGGTCCAATCCGGAAATGTTTAATCCCCACACACGAAAGAAGGCTAGAAATGCCCACCGGAGGAGAACGAAGCGCCAGAATGCAAAACGGACAACGGGAAAAATGCTCGAATGCCTGAGACGAGCACGTATGCAAATGCAATGCACCTGATGACATGATATGAGATGCATGACAACGATAACAACACACGGAGACAAAACCCGAACCCGAGGAAATAAATATAACTTAACGCCGGAAACGGCAAGAGTTGGAGTACAAATAGGGAAAGTTATATCCGGGGTGTTACAGTAGGTATATATAGGAGGAAGGAGTACATCGGTGGAGCAACAGGGGGTCCACGAGGGTGGGGGCGCGCCTGGGGGGTAGGCGCACCCCCTACCTCGTGGCCTTCTCCTTTGTTTCTTGACGTAGGATCCAAGTCTCCTGGATCATGTTCGGTGATAAAATCACGTTCCCGAAGGTTTCATTCCGTTTGGACTCCGTTTGATATTCCTTTTCTTCGAAACCCTAAAATAGGCAAAAAAACAGCAATTCTGGGTTGGGCCTCCGGTTAATAGGTTAGTCCCAAAAATAATATAAAAGTGGAAAATAAAGCCCAATAATGTCCAAAATAGTAGATAATATAGCATGGAGCAATCAAAAATTATAGATACGGTGGAGACGTATCAAGCATCCCCAAGCTTAATTCCTGCTCGTCCTCGAGTAGGTAAATGATAAAAACAGAATTTTTGATGTGGAATGCTACTAGGCATAATTTTAATGTAATTCTTGTTAATTGTGGTATGAATATTCAGATCCGAAAGATTGAAGATAAAAGTTCATATTGACATAAAAATAATAATACTTCAAGCATACTAACTAAGCAATTATGTCTTCTCAAAATAACATGGCCAAAGAAAGTTCATCCCTACAAAATCATATAGTTTATTCATGCTCTATTTTCGTCACACAAGAATGCTCTCATCATGCACAACCCCGATGACAAACCAAGCAATTGTTTCATACTTTAGTAATCTCAAACCTATAAACTTTTCATGCAATATATGAGCGCGAGCCATGGACATAGCACTATGGGTGGAATAGAATATGATGATGGGGGTTATGTGGAGAAGACAAAAAGGGAGAAAGTCTCACATCAACGAGGCTAATCACTGGGCTATGGAGATGCCCATCGATTGATGTTAATGCAAGGAGTAGGGATTGCCATACAACGGATGCACTAGAGCTATAAATGTATGAAAGCTCAACAAAAGAAACTAAGTGGGTGTGCATCCAACTTGCTTGCTCATGAAGACCTAGCGCACCTGAGGAGGCCCATTGTTGGAATATACAAGCCAAGTTCTATAATGAAAAATTCCCACTAGTATATGAAAGTGACAAAACAAAGGACTCTCTATCATGAAGATTATGGTGCTACTTTGAAGCAAAAGTGTGGCAAAGGATAGTAGCATTGTCCCTTCTCTCTTTTTCTCTCATTTTTTGGGCCTTCTCTTTTTATAGCCTTTCTCTCTCTCTCTCTCTCTCTTTTATATTCCTCACTTGGGACAATGCTCTAGAAAATGATGATCATCACACTTCTATTTATTTACAACTCAATGATTACAACTTGATACTAGAACAAAAGATGACTCTATATGAATGCCTCCGGCGGTGTACCGGGATATGCAATGACTCATGAGTGACATGTATGAAAATTATGAACGGTGGCTTTGCCACAAATACTATGTCAACTACATGATCACGCTAAGCAATATGACAATGATGAATGTGTCATGATAAAAGGAATGGTGGAAAGTTGCATGGCAATATATCTCGGAATGGCTATGGAAATGCCATAATAGGTAGGTATGGTGGCTGTTTTGAGGAAGATATAAGGAGGTTTATGTGTGAAAGAGCGTATCATATCACGGGGTTTGGATGCACCGGCGAAGTTTGCACCAACTCTCAATGTGAGAAAGGGCAATGCACGTTACCGAAGAGGCTAGCAGTGATGGAAGGGTGAGAGTGCGTATAATCCATGGACTCAACATTAGTCATAAAGAACTCACATAATTATTGCAAAAATCTACAAGTCATCAAAAACCAAAGCACTACGCGCATGCTCCTAGGGGGATAGATTGGTAGGAAAAGACCATCGCTCGTCCCCGACCGCCACTCATAAGGAAGACAATCAAAGAGCACCCCGTGTTTCAAATTTGTTACATAACGTTTACCATATGTGCATGCTACGGGACTTGCAAACTTCAACACAAGCACTTCTCAAATTCACAACTACTCAACTAGCACGAGTTTGATATTATTACATCCATATCTCAAAACAATCATCAAGCATCAAACTTCTCTTAGTATTCAAAACACTCATAAGAATTTTTTTACTAATCTAGAATACCTAGTATATTAGGATTATTTAAGCAAATTACCATGATATTTAAGACTCTCAAAATAATCTAAGTGAAGCATGAGAGATCAATAGTTTCTATAAAATAAATCCACCACCGTGCTCTAAAAGATATAAGTGAAGTACTAGAGCAAAACTATATAACTCAAAAGATATAATCGAAGCACATAGAGTATCCTAAAAAAATTCGAAATCATGTATGGCTCTCTCAAAAGGTGTGTACAGCAAGGATGATTGTGGTAAACTAAAAAGCAAAGACTCAAATCATACAAGATGCTCCAAGCAAAACACATATCATGTGGCATCCCCAAGCTTTGGCTTTTAGGTGTCCTTAGATTATCTTGGGGGTGCCATGGGCATCCCCAAGCTTAGGCTCTTGCAACTCCTTGTTCCATAATCCATCAAATCTTTACCCAAAACTTGAAAACTTCACAACACAAAACTCAAAGTAGAAAATCTCGTGAGCTCCGTTAGCGAAAGAAAACAAAAGACCACTTCAAGGTACTATAATGAACTCATTATTTATTTATATTGGTGTTAAACCTACTTTATTCCAACTTCTCTATGATTTATAAACTATTTTACTAGCCATAGATTCACCAAAATAAGCAAACAACACACGAAAAACAAAATCTGTCAAAAACAGAACAGTCTGTAGTAATCTGTAGCTAGCGCAAGATCTGGAACCCAAAAAATTCTAAAATAAATTTCTGGACGTTAGTAATTTATCTATAAATCGTCTGCAAAAAGAATTAACTAAATATCACTTTCCAAATAAAAATGGCAGCAGTTCTCGTGAGCGCTAAAGTTTCTGTTTTTTACAGCAAGATGTTAAGACTTTCCCCAAGTCTTCCCAACGGTTCTACTTGGCGCAAACACTAATTAAAAAAAAACACAACCAAAACATAGGCTAGGTAAATTATTTATTACTAAACAGGAGCAAAAATCAAGGAATACAAATAAAATTTGGTTTCCTCCCAACAAGCGCTATCTTTAACGCCCCTAGCTAGGCATAAAAAGCAACGATAGATCTAGGTATTGCCATCTTTGGTAGGCAATCCATAAGTGGCTCTCATAATAGATTCATAAGGTAATTTAATTTTCTTTCTAGGTAAGTGTTCCATGCCTTTCCTTAACGGAAATTGGAATCTAATATTTCCTTCCTTCATATCAATAATTGCACCAATCGTTCTAAGGAAAGGTCTACCAAGAATAATAGGACATGAAGGATTGCAATCTATGTCAAGAACAATAAAATCTATGGGCACATAATTCCTATTTGCAACAATAAGAACATCATTAATTCTTCCCATAGGTTTCTTAATAGTGGAATCCGCAAGGTGCAAGTTTAGAGAGCAATCATCAAAACCACGGAAACCTAACAAATCACACAAAGTCTTTGGAATCGTGGAAACACTAGCACCCAAATCAAATAAAGCATAGAACTCATGATCTTTAATCTTAATTTTAATAGTTGGTTCCCACTCATCATAAAGTTTTTATGGATAGAAACTTCCAATTCAAGTTTTTCTTCATAAGATTGCATCAAGGCATCAACGATATGTTTAGTAAACGCTTTATTTTGACTATAAGCATGAGGAGAATTTAGCACGGATTGCAACAAGGAAATACAATCAATCAAAGAGCGATTTTCATAATTAAATTCCTTGAAATCCAAAGTAGTCGGTTTAGCAACATCTAGGGTTTTAATTTCTTCGATCCCACTTTCATCAATTTTAGCATCAAGATCTAAAAACTCCAAATTTTTGGAACGCCTTCTAGGTAAAGGTGGATCATATTCAGTCCCATCATTATCAAGATTCATATTGCAAAAAAAAGATTTAATAGGGGACACATAAATAACTTTTAGATCTTCATCTTTATTTTCATAGGAACTAGAAGAACACACTCTTATAAAGGCATCTTTCTTAGCACACGTCCTAGCGGTTCTTTCTTTGCACTCATCAATGGAAATTCTCATGGCTTTGAGAGACTCATTGATATCATGCTTAGGTGGAATAGATCTAAGTTTCAAATAATCAACATCAAGAGAAATTCTATCAACATTCCTAGCCAAATCATCAATCTTAAGCAATTTTTCTTCAATCAAAGCATTGAAATTCTTTTGCGAAGTAATAAATTCTTTAATATTAGATTCAAAATCAGAGGGCATCTTATTATAATTTCCATAAGAATTGTTGTAGGATTTACCATAATTATTAGAGGGATTACTAGGATATGGCCTAGGATTAAAATTTCCTCTATACGTGTTGTTACCAAAATTATTCCTACCAACAAAATTCACATCCATAGATTCATTATTATTCTCAATCAAAGTAGACAAGGGCATATCATTAGGATCAGAAGAAACACTCTTACTAGAAAATAATTTCATAACTTCATCCATCTTTCCACTCAAAACATTAATTTCTTCTATCGCATGCACCTTTTTATTAGTAGATCTTTCAGTATGCCATTGAGAATAATTAACAATAATATTATCTAGGAGTTTAGTAGCTTCTCCTAAAGTGATTTCCATAAAAGTGCCTCCCGTGGCCGAATCTAAAAGATTTATAGAAGCAAAATTCAATCTGGCATAATTTTTTTGTACAATCATCCACAAATTTAAACCATGAGTAGGGCAATTACGTATCATTAATTTCATCCTCTCCCAAGCTTGTGCAACATGTTCATGATCAAGTTGCTTAAAATTCATAATATCGTTTCTAAGGGAGATGATCTTAGCAGGAGGAAAATACTTAGAGATAAAAGCATCTTTGCACTTGTTCCACGAATCAATACTATTTTTAGGCAAAGACGAAAACCAAGCTTTAGCACGATCTCTAAGCGAAAAAGGAAATAGCTTCAATTTAACAATATCATTATCCACATCTTTCTTCTTTTGCATATCATACAAATCAACGAAACCATTTAGATGGGTAGCTGCCTCTTCACTAGGAAGGCCGGAAAACGGATCTTTCATAACAAGATTCAGTAAAGCGACATTAATTTGACAAGATTCAGCATCGGTAAGAGGAGCAATCGGAGTGCTAATAAAATCATTGTTGTTGGTATTGGTAAAGTCACACAATTTAGTGTTATCTTGAGCCATCGTGACAAGCAAGCAATCCAACACACAAGCAAACAAAAAGCAAGCTGGCAAAAAGAGGCAAATAGAGAAAGAGAGGGACCATATATATAGAGAGAGGGCAAATAAAACGGCAAGGGTGAAGTGGGGGAGAGGAAAACGAGAGGCAAATGGCAAATAATGTAATGCGGGAGATAAGGATTGTGATGGGTACTTGGTATGTTGACTCAACGGCGCCAGAAATGGCTCATTGTTGGAAGTCAGATCTTGACTTGCGCGAACCTCCCCGACAACGGCGCCAGAAATTCTTCTTGCTACCTCTTGAGCACTGCGTTGGATTTCCCCGAAGAGGAAAGGATGATGCAGCAAAGTAGCGTAAGTATTTCCCTCAGTTTTTGAGAACCAAGGTATCAATCCAGTAGGAGGTTGCGCGCGCATCCCCTAGTACCTGCACAAAACAAATAACTCCTCGAAACCAATGCGATAAGGGGTTGTCAATCCCTTCACGGTCACTTACGAGAGTGAGATCTGATAGATATGATAAGATAATATTTTTGGTATTTTTATGATAAAGATGCAAAGTAAAATAAAAGCAAAGGAAATAACTAAGTATTGGAAGATTAATATGATGAAGATAGACAAGGGGGCCATAGGTTTCACTAGTGGCTTCTCTCAAGAGCATAAGTATTCTACGGTGGGTGAACGAATTACTATTGAGCAATTGACATAATTGAGCATAGTTATGAGAATATCTAGGTATGATCATGTATATAGGCATCACGTTTGAGACAAGTAGACCGACTCCTGCCTGCATCTACTACTATTACTCCACGCATCGACCGCTATCCAGCATGCATCTAGAGTATTAAGTTCATGAAAACAAAGTAACGCCTTAAGCAAGATGACATGATGTAGAGGGATAAATTCATGCAATATGATAAAAACTCCATCTTGTTATCCTCGATGGCAACAATACAATACGTGCCTTGCTGCCCCTACTGTCACTGGGAAAGGACACCACAAGATTGAACCCAAAGCTAAGCACTTCCCCCATTGCAAGAAAGATCAATCTAGTAGGCCAAACCAAACTAGTAATTCAAAGAGACTTGCAAAGATAACCAATCATACATAAAAGAATTCCGAGAAGATTCAAATATTTTTCATAGATAGACTTGATCATAAACCCACAATTCATCGGTCTCAACAAACACACCGCAAAAAGAAGATTACATCGAATAGATTCCCACAAGAGAGGGGGAGAACATTGTATTGAGATCCAAAAAGAGAGAAGAAGCCATCTAGCTAATAACTATGGACCTTAAGGTCTGAGGTAAACTACTCACACTTCATTGGAGAGGCTATGGTGTTGATGTTGAAGCCCTCCGTGATGGATACCCCCTCCGGCGGAGCTCCGGAACAGGCCCCAAGATGGGATCTCGTGGATACAGGAAGTTACAGCGGTGGAATTAGGGTTTTGGCTCCGTATCTGATCGTTTGGGGGTACGTAGGTATACATAGGAGGAAGGAGTACGTCGGTGGAGCAACAGGGGGCCCACGAGGGTGGAGGGCGCGCCTGGGGGGGGGGGTAGGCGCACCCCCTACCTCGTGGCCTCCTCCTTTGTTTCTTGACGTAGGGTCCAAGTCTCCTGGATCATGTTCGGTTAGAAAATCACGTTCCCGAAGGTTTCATTCCGTTTGGACTCCGTTTGATATTCCTTTTCTTCGAAACCCTAAAATAGGCAAAAAAACGACAATTCTGCGCTGGGCCTCCGGTTAATAGGTTAATCCCAAAAATAATATAAAAGTGGAAAATAAAGCCCAATAATGTCCAAAACAGTAGATAATATAGCATGGAGCAATCAAAAATTATAGATACCTTGGAGACGTATCAAGCATCCCCGATGTCCTGCCGCCCCGTCATCGCCCGTCGCCGCCCCCTCCCTCCCGTCGCCGCCGCCCTCCCGCCCCATCGTCGCCCCTCCCTGTCGTCGTCCACCCTCTTCCACCTCCCCACGGCGAGCCCCCTCTTCCACTTCCACACCCCCCTTTTCTTTTCTTTTTCTTTTTTTCTTTTCTATTTTAGATATTATTAGATATACTTTTAGATAATAAATAGTTTTAGATAGTTTACATATTAGAAAAGAAGAAGGAAAAAAAGGAAAAATAAAAAAGGGAAAGGAAGAAGAAGAGGGAAAGGAAGAAGAAGAGGGAAAGGAAAAGGAAGAAGAAGAGCTTATGCTTGAAAATGGGGATCGGTAATAGAAGCTGACACTTGAATCTCGATCTGTTGGTTAGCTTGATCATCTGGAATATCCAAAAAAAGACTTGTTCATGTAGCTTTATTAGGAGACCCCTTTTCAGGGATTTATGTGCATTTAAAAGATGCATCTGATAATACTTTAATACCTGAAAGAGGCAGATCAGTTTCTGTAGTAGAACCCTGCAGAGGAAACTAATTAGCATCGATCCTGGCTCGAATGGTTCTGCACTTCAGGAACGCATTTGTCATCCGGCTTATCCAAGATAGCTTGGCAAGCAATCAAGCGCTAGAGTGGCCTAATGTACATGTATAGGTTATCCTTTTCTTTCTTTGAAAGCAACAATCATTTCTATATTTCAACAAGCACCAGAGAAAATTTAATATTTTGGGAATGGTGGCATATGGACGATTACTATTGAGAAGTTCCTAAATGGGACCATGTATAGATAGAGTTATTATTATGAAGAGGATTGTCTATCCTAACATGCCAAGGAGGAGCAAATCATGCTGCTATAGCAAACATACATGCAAAGAATAGATGCAAGAAGAAGAAGAAGAAGAAGAAGAAAAATAAGAAGATGATGATGAAGAAGAGGAGGAGGAAGAAGAAGAAGAATAAGAAGAAGAAAAGGAAGAACAGGAAGAACAAGAAAAGAAAAAAGAGGGAAAAAGAAGAAGAGGGGACAAAGAAGAAGAAGAAGAAGAAGAAGAAGAAGAAAAGGACACATTTTTTATACTTTCTTATTTAGGGTTCCGCCACGTTTTCCAGGTTCTTTCTTTTCTTTAGTTGAATGTTTTTATACCGCTAGCTAGTTGCCTAGTTTGCTGACCGAAAGAAGTTAAAATAGTTATTATATGAAATTCAACTAAAGTCAACATTTTTTATGACTAGTGCTACTAATAAATTCAACTAGAGCCATCATATGTCCACAAGTGCATTGTTTTTTGAATGAGAAATGATAACTTGGTGTAGTTGATTATCTTCTGCTCACAATTTCTTATGTTATAATGTTGTAGGGGTACTAATTGGTCTCTTCTGCTACTTATCAGACATGGGGGGAAGCCGCCACCGCAGACTCCGCTCTGCCACACCGGAGTACAAGTTGGATGCTTTCGAGTTCTTCAGTATCATACTTGGGACTTCAGTATCATCCACGAGGAAGGTATATAAAAGGAGAGATCTCCCCTTCACCCATCTCATTATGATAACTCTGTTGTTTGCTACTTCCCTCATTGTCCCAAACTGCAAAGGCTGCCTGACACTTTTATGAACAAGCTGGGTGAAGATCCGCCAAATAATGTGAAGCTGCGACAGGCCGGCAGCGGGTTTCGCAGGCTGTGGGACGTGGAGTTGGTGATCAAGGAGGGCCACATGTACCTGTGTCGTGGCTGGGAGAAGTTCTACCGTGCGTACGACCTGCGGTAGGGGTACTTCCTTCTCTTCAGGTACGACGACGACGCCACCATGCTCATCATGAAGGTGTTCAATGCTACTATGTGTTGCATGCGCTACACTGACGATGATGATGCCAGTACGTTCTGCCTCTTCTTATTCCTCTACATTTGGCTTTGTCTCGCATCAATTGTTAACGGTCATTGTTGCATTTGGACAGGCAATGGGAGCAGCAGCAGCGACACTGGCTACAGCCAAAGCAGCAGCGATTCTGGCTACAGCCAAAGCAACAGCGATTCTGGCTGTAGCAAAAGCAATAGCGATTCTAGCTGCAGCAAAGACAGCAAGGAGGATGATCCGGACTGGAGTGGGGAAGAAGAGGAGCAGAGTGGGCATCAGGCTGAGGATGACCTAGCGATGGTGGTGGCTGAGCAAGGGCAAGAGATGGTGGTGGCTGACCATGGGCAAGAGATGGTGGTGGCTCAGGATGACCTAGCGATGGTCGTGCATGTCCTGCCTGAAGATGGCCTCGCGATGGTGGTGGTGCCTGACAATGACCTCGCGCCGGTGGTGGCGCCGGTGATCCCACAGCTGGGTGACATGACCACGCCAATTGTGGTAGAAGACTACATCCCACTGCCTCCACTGCCTCGCCGCTCTTGGCGCATCAGGCTGAGGAAGGAGAAGGAGAAGAACAATGAGAACTGAACTATGTTAGGTATGTCAGATCTCCAAAATGATCTATATATACTTAGCTTTGTTTCCTATGAAATGACATAAGTTAGCTCTAAGTTAGATCTAATATGCTTAGTTACCTATGTTAGCTCTAATATGCTTAGTTACCTATGTTAGCTCTAATATGCTAAGTTATCTCTACTATGCTTAGTTTCCTATAGGTTAGCGCCAAAATTACTTATGTTAGCACAAAATGACCAAGTTTACATAATAAGCTTATAGTCTTCTTCTTCTTCTTCTCCAAAATGACATAAGTTAGCTCTAATATGCTTAGTTCACTCAAAGATGGCATAATTAGCTAGGTTGGCTCCATTTTACCTAAGTTGGCTCTAATATGCTAAGTTATCTCTACTATGCTTAGTTTCCTATAGGTTAGCTCCAAAATTACTTATGTTAGCACAAAATGACCAAGTTTACATAATAAGCTTATAGTCTTGTTCTTCTTCTTCTTCTCCAAAATGACATAAGTTAGCTCTAATATGCTTAGTTCACTCAGAGATGGCATAATTACCTAGGTTGCCTCCATTTTACCTAAGTTGGCTCTAATATGCTAATTTATATCTAATATGCTTAGTTTCCTATAGGTTAGCTCCAAAATTACTTATGTTAGCACAAAATGACCAAGTTTACATAATAAGCTTATAGTCTTCTTCTTCTTCTTCTTCTTATTCTTCTTCTTCTTCTTCTTCTTCTCCAAAATGACATAAGTTAGCTCTAGTATACTTAGTTTCATATAGGTTAACTCCCAAATTACTTATGTTAGCACAAAATGACCAAGTTTACATAATAAGCTTATAGTCTTATTATTATTATTATTATTATTATTATTATTATAGTATTCTTCTTGTCTTCTTCTTCTTCTTCTTCATTTTCTTCTAGGTTAGCTCCATTTTACTTAAGTATGCTTACTTCTTATAGTCTTCTTCTTCTTCATTTTCTTCTTCTTCTTCTAACATCTTGTTTATCATTTTGCATATTTGATTTAATTCACGGAAGCTTGCATGGATGGAGTGCTTCTTTTCCATTTGTGCTTTTATTTTGTATCAATGAACTTGCATGATTGGAACTTGTTATATGGATGGATAACAGTGTTGGATGAACAATGTGAAACTTCTGTAATATGTAAGGATGGAACTATATATGTGTTGGTTATGTATGTATATATGATGAAACTTGTATGTTGGATATGATTGTTGTGTATATATGTGAATTGTTGTGTATATCTGTAAATTGCTGTCAAATTGAATGAATTAAATTAAAAACAGGGATCTACAGACATGCCACGTGGCAGCTACCTGTGATTCCTAGGACTGGCATGTTTGAGCACTTTGCCGTCTGCCAGCGGACGGCAAAGACCTTAGCCTCTTTGCCGTCCGCTGGCTGACGGCAAAGCATGCCGTTAACCCCTAACGGCTCTCACCCCACCTCACTGCCGTCCACGATCTTTGCCGTCTGCTGGCCACCAACGGCAAACGGCACAATCCTTTGCCGTCCGTTTCCAGGAAGCGGACGTCAAAGAAGGCCTTTGCTGGCACGTGTTCATCCGGACATTTTGCCGTATGCTGGCAGACGACAGAGAAGTTTGCTATCCGTGATCCATGCCTTTGCCATCCGCCATGGCGGACGGCAAAGAAGCTGATTCCAGTAGTGTTAATTTTACTTTCTCCCATGCCACTACAAGCCAGGGATGCATGTGGCTGCAAGTAATCACGCCTCAAGTAAACACATGACATAGGTTGCTGATGTATGATATTGAATTTTCCCTAGAATCAGTGGCTGAGCAAGGGTGGTACAAAATTTAAGAAGGGGAAAAGTAAGGTCTTTGATTATATTAATCTAGATGAAGTAGCTGATCAAAAATAAAGTGATAAGAAAATGAAAGGAAATCAAGAAGACCAGAAGAAACCAAGTGTGCCTTGGGGGGATGTCCTTAGCACAATATGAAAAGGTTGTTGTCAATAACTCCCCAAAAAAGGACAGTGGAGGAGAATGCGGCTACAATAAGAAAGAAGGTGAAGGGGAGATGTCAGAAGGGGAGAAAAAGTTGTTGGCTAGATTGGAATTGCTAGAGGAGATGGCAGCTAGACAGGCTGCACAACTGGCTGCTAAAGAAAGGAAGAGACAAGAGGCTGAAAAGATAAAAATAGCTCTGGAGAAGGAGATTAAAAGACAACATGAACTACTTCAACAAAGGGTGAATAGATATGAGGTTGGGGAGACTCACAGCCAATGACTGGAGATGGAGAGGAGGAAAAGATGGAAAATACAGCTGAGGGAGTGACTTTGGAAAAATGGATACTCTGGAGGATATTGACAAGCAACTGAAAGCTCTAGGATGAGAAGAAGTGGAAGATGGGTACTTAGAGCCTGTGGACTATACTGTCAATCAGGATCCAGACTTCTTTGAGCACGTGGTAAAGAAGGCTGAGAGGGGGGAACTAGATGCCAAGAGTATGGATATGTACGGAAGAAGTGACAGGAACAGAGGCAAAGAAGACTGCAACATTGAAGAGATGGCAAAGAAGAGGGCTGCTGATAAAGACAACTATGGTAAGGAAAACATACCTAACATTTTACATATCTCTGATACAATTCTTAATGAGGTGGCTGCAAAAGTGGGGGGTGAAGTTCGGAAATGATATTGATAAGATTGAATATAATATCAATCTGATAAAGATGGTTGAAAAAGCCAGAATTGATCTCTGGTTAGTTAACAATAATAAAGGGGGTGAGGAAATCAGTGCTGGAAAAATTAAGGACAATAATAATGCTCAGATGATAGATACAGGGGAACATGATATTGAGGAACTATTGGGAGGTGATCTATAAAGTGATGAGAGGAAGAGATGGAAGGATGGGAGGAATTCATACAAATGTTATCTAATGGTAAAAATAAAAATAATGACAGATCTTTGAGAAATTCTGGAAAGAAATCTGCCATTAAAATTAAAAACAAAAAAGGATCTGGAAAAAGGTAGGAAAAAATGAGAGAAGTTTTTTGGAATATGAGGGGGTTTGGGGGGATATTAAGAAGAGATTTATGAGAGAAATGGTAATGGATATGAAGGTAGACATCATGGGTTTACAAGAAACTATGAGAGATCATTTCTCTAAAAATGATCTACATGGGATTTGTGGAGGGAGATATTTTCATTGGCATCATGTCCCATCAAGGGGGAAATCAGGGGGTCTACTACTTGGAGTGAACTATACTACTTTAGACGTCATTACTTAGGAAGATGGGAAATATTTTATAAAAATGAATGTTCAAGATATAAAAAGCAAGTTCATTTGGTACTTGGTGGTGGTTTATGGAGATGCTCAGCCATCTGGAAATGCAACATTTCTTGCTGAGTTGGCTAGGTTTTTTTTAAAGTGTAAATCCCATCCTGATGGGAGGAGACTTCAATATAATAAGGAAAGCCTCTGAAAAAACAAACCTGGCACACCAGGGCATTAGAGCTTCCTCTTTAATGTGATCGTAGAACAAGCTGGGGTCAGGGAACTGGATATGCATGGTAGACAATACACATGGGGCAATGATACGTCTCCATCGTATATACTTTTCCAAACACTTTTGCCCTTGTTTTGGACTCTAACTTGCATGATTTGAATGGAACTAACCCGGACTGACACTGTTTTCAGCAGAATTGTCATGGTGTTATTTTTGTGCAGAAATAAAAGTTCTCGAAATGACCTAAAAATAAATGGAGAATATTTTTGGAATATATAAAAAATATTGGTGAAAGAATCAAGGCCAGGGGGCCCACACCCTGTCCACGAGGGTGGGGGCGCGCCTACCCCCTGGGCGCGCGCCCTGCCTTGTGGGGCCCCTGGTGCTCCACCGATCTCAACTCCAACTCTATATATTCACATTCAGGGAGAAAAAAATCATAGAGAAGGATTCATCGCGTTTTACGATACAGAGCCGCCGCCAAGCCCTAATCTCTCTCGGGAGGGCTGATCTGGAGTCCGTTTGGGGCTTCGGAGAGGGGAATCCGTCGCCATCGTCATCATCAACCTTCCTCCATCACCAATATCATGATGCTCACCATCGTGCATGAGTAATTCCATTGTAGGCTTGCTGGACGGTGATGGGTTGGATGAGATTTATCATGTAATCGAGTTAGTTTTGTTAGGGTTTGATCCCTAGTATCCATTATGTTTCAAGATTGATGTTGCTATGACTTTGCTATGCTTAATGCTTGTCACTAGGGCCCGAGTGCCATGATTTCAGATCTGAACCTATTATGTTTTCATGAATATATGTGAGTTCTTGATCCTATCTTGCAATTCTATAGTCACCTATTATGTGTTATGATGTGTTAACCCCGAAGTGACAATAATCGGGATACTTACCGGTGATGACCGTAGTTTGAGGAGTTCGTGTATTCACTATGTGTTAATGCTTTGGTCCGGTACTCTATTAAAAGGAGGCCTTAATATCCCTTAGTTTCCAATAGGACCCCGCTGCCACGGGAGGGTAGGACAAAAGATGTCATGCAAGTTCTTTTCCATAAGCATGTATGACTATATTCGGAATACATGCCTACATTACATTGATGAACTGGAGCTAGTTCTGTGTCACCCTATGTTATAACTATTTCAGGAGGAATCGCATCCGACATAATTATCCATCACCGATCCATTGCCTATGAGCTTTTCACATATTGATCTTTGCTTATTTACTTTTCTGTTGCTACTGTTATAATCACTATAAAACCAAAACTATTACTTTTGCTATCGTTACCACTACTATCATACTACATTGCTACTAAATATTTTGCTGCAGATATTAAGTCTTTCATGTGCGGTTGAATTGACAACTCAACTGTTAATACTTGAGAATATTCTTTGGCTCCCCTTGTGTCGAATCAATAAATTTGGGTTGAATACTCTACCCTCGAAAACGGTTGCGATCCCCTATACTTGTGTGTTATCAAGACTATTTTCTGGCGCCGTTTCCAGGGAGCATAGCTCTATTCTTTCAGTCACTTGGGATTTATATCTGCTGATCACTATGAAGAACTTGAAAGATAAAAGAACCAAGATTTTTCCCTCAACTACGATGGGAGGTAAGGAACTGCCATCTAGCTCTGCACTTGATTCACCTTCTATTTTGAGTAAACTTGCGACATGATAATCCCCAAGTGCAGTGAATCATCGTAGCAATTCCCAATGGTGGAAGTGATAAGTATGGAGTGTCGAACCCACAAGGAGCTAAAGGTAAGATCAATATTCTCTCAAATCCTATCTGCCACTGATACGACTCTACGTACACCGAATGTTTGCTTTCAACTAGCAACGAGAAATAAAACTACGTTGTGGGCATGAAAAGGGTAACTCTGTATGATATCGGAGAGCTAAAATATAAAAGTAGGTGTTGTTATCATAAAGTTAGAATATATTACTAAATATTATAAATAGCGATTGTGAAATAATGGTGGATCGGTGTGCGGAATTATCCTAGGCAATTGTTAACAAGACCGGTAATCACTATTACAGTTTCATATGAGGGAGAGGCATAAGCTAACAACTTTCTCTTCTTGGATCATATGCACTTATGATTGGAAATCTAGCAAGCATCCGCAACTACTAAAGATTATTAAGGTAAAACCCAACCATAGCATTAAAGTATCAAGTCCTCTTTATTCCCATACGCCATGTCCCGCTTATCCGTGTTTGTGTTTCAGTCACTCACGCAACGCAGACAATAAGAAAACCATGGACATATCGCAACACCCTACAGCGGGAATCCCTCACGCTTGCGCGACACAGAGGGCACCATAGGACAGCACCAAAGTAAAACATACAACTCATACCAATCTATATCATCAATCAACCCAAAGACAAATGATATCTACTCAAAACATCATAGGATGGTAACACATCATTGGATCATAATATGTGGCATAAAGCACCATGTTCAAGTAGGGATTACGGTGGGGTGCGGGAGAGTGGACCACGTAAAAGAGATGAGAGTGATGATGATGATGGTGATGTTTATGTTGATGAAGACGATCACCATGGCGATGATTCCCCTCTCAATGGCACTCTGGTGCCACCAAGAGAGAGGAGGAGAGGTTCTCCCCCTTGTGCTTCCTCCCCCATGGCCTCCCCCCTGGATGGGGGGAGGTTCTCCCTCTGGTCCTTGGCCTTCATGGTGACGATGGCCCCTCCGGGATCCTCCTCCATAGCCTCCGGTGATGATGGCCCCCTCCGGCAGGGTGCTAGAGAGGGCCTAGATTGATTTCTCGTGGCTACAGAGGCTTGCGGCGGCGGAACTTCCGATCTAGGTTAATTTCTGGAGGTTTCTGTAGATATAAGAGGTTTTGGCATCGAGAACAAGTTAGGGGGGTCTCTGGGCTGTCCATGAGGTAGGGGGCGCGCTCCCACCCTCGTGGGCAGCCCGGGACTCTTCTGGCCCAACTCTTTTACTCCTTTGCCTTCTTCTGGTCCAAAAATAAGCTCCGTCAAGTTTTAGGTCAATTGGACTCCGTTTGGTTTTCCTTTTCCGTGATACTCTAAAACAAGGAAAAAACAGAAACTGGCACTGGGCTCTAGGTTAATAGGTTAGTCCCAAAAACCATATAAAATAGCATATAAATGCATATAAAACATCCAAGGTTGATAATATAATAGCATGAATACTTCATAAATTATAGATACGTTGGAGACGTATCAACATCCCCAAGCTTAATTACTGCTCGTCCTCGAGTAGGTAAATGATAAAAGAAATAATTTATGAAGTGTGAATGCTAGCAAGTGCATAAGTTTCATCAATGATAGTTCCAATCACTTTTTCTAGCATCATTATATATCATAACAGTAGCTCATTTTCATAAAACTTTTCATGATCACGTAACAAGCTATTCACATGTTAAAGTATATATATAGATCATAAACTTTCTTGAAACTAACAAACTATATTCTCAGTCATCAAACAATTGCAATTCATCTTATTTTCAGGAAGGGTCTATGTAAGAGCTTTGATTTAGCAAACTCCACATACTCAACTATCATTTAATCTTTCACAATTGCTAACACTCATGTGATATTTATGGGTTCAAAGTTTTAATCGGACACAGAGAAAGATAGGGGCTTATAGATTCGCCTCCCAACCTTTTATCTCAAGGGTAATGTCAACAATAATAGTTCATGATAACTTACATCGAACAATAATAGTTCAGGATCTTTCCACACAATGTGCTTGCTAAAGGATAAAATGTAAAAAGGAAAGGTGAAGATCACCATGAATCTTGCATAAGGGTAGAAGATAAAAGTAAAAGATAGGCCCTTCGCATAGGGAAGCAGAGGTTGTCATGCGCTTTTATGGTTGGATGCACAAAATCTTAATGCAAAAGAACGTCACATTATATTGCCACTTGTGATATGGACCTTTATTATGCAGTCCGTCGCTTTTATTTATTCCACATCACAAGATCGTATAAAGCTTATTTTCTCCACATTAATAGATCATACATATTTAGAGGGCAATTTTTATTGCATGCACTGATGACAACTTACTTGAAGGATCTTACTCAATCCATAGGTAGGTATGGTGGACTCTCATGTCAAAACTGGTTTAAGGAATGTTTGGAAGCACAAGTAGTATCTCTACTTGGTCCAAAGAATTTGTCTAGCATGAGGGGGAAAAGCAAGCTCAACATGTTGGATGATCCAAGACAATATACTTTATTTCGGATATAAGAAAACATAACCCAATACGTCGTCTTCCTTGTCCGACATCAACCTTTTAGCATGTCATATTTTAATGAGTGCTCACAATTACAAAAGATGTCCAAGATAGTATATTTATATGTGAAATCTCTCTTCCTTAAATATTCTTTCATGAATTGTTCAAGTGACCAATTCTATGTTTGCTAACTTTCAATAAGTTTACTACCTATACTTATTCTGTGTGAAGTCATTACTCCCCATGGTATAAGCATACGATACATATATAAATTCAGATTTATGATATTCAATTCATTCAACCATTTACTCATAGGATATACGTGAAGCACTTGAGTAAACGACAAACTACTCCAAAAGATATAAGTGAAGGACATTGAGTAGTCAAATAATTAACAAGCCACGGGAGGATTCTTTTTCATTTAAGATTTAAGATCCAATGATTTTATTCCAACAACAAGTAAAATTTAAAATACGCTCCAAGCAAGACACATATCATGTGATGAATAAAAATATAGCTCCGAGTAAGGTATACCGATAATTTTTGAAGACGAAAGAGGGGATGCCTAGGGCGTTTTGAGGAAGCCCATCATTGGAATATACAAGCCAAGTTCTATAATGAATAATTCCCACTAGTATATGAAAGTGACAACATAGGAGACTCTCTATCATGAAGATCATGGTGCTACTTTGAAGCACAAGTGTGGTAAAAGGATAGTAGCATTGCCCCTTCTCTCTTTTTCTCTCATTTTTTTATTTTTTTTATTTGGGCCTTTTCTATTTTTATGGCCTCTTTTCTCTTTTTTTATTTGGGCTTCTTTGGCCTCTTTTATTTATTTTCCTCCGGAGTCTCATCCCGACTTGTGGGGGAATCATAGTCTCCATCATCCTTTCCTCACTCGGACAATGCTCTAATAATGATGATCATCACACTTTTATTTACTTACAACTCAGGAATTACAACTCGATACTTAGAACAAGATATGACTCTATATGAATGCCTCCGGCGCTGTACTGGGATGTGCAATGATGCATGAGTGACATGTATGAAATAATTATGAATGGTGGCTTTGCCACAAATACAATGTCAACTACACGATCATGCAAGCAATATGACAATGATGAAGCGTGTCATAATAATGGAACGGTGGAAAGTTGCATGGAAATATATCTCGGAATGGCTATGGAAACGCCATAATAGGTAGGTGTGGTGGCTGTTTTGAGGAAGGTATATGGTGGGTTTTAAGGTACCGGCAAAAGTTGCGCGGTACTAGAGAGGCTAGCAATGGTGGAAGGGTGAGAGTGCGTATAATCCATGGACTCAATATTGGTCATAAAGAACTCACATGCTTATAGCAAAAATCTATTAGTTATCAAAACAAAGTACTACGCACATGATCCTAGGGGGATAGATTGGTAGGAAAAGACCATCGCTCGTCCCCGACCACCACTCATAAGGAAGACAATCAATAAATAAATCATGCTTCGACTTCATCACATAACGGTTCACCATACGTGCATGCTACGGGAATCACAAACTTCAACACAAGTATTTCTCAAATTCACAACTACTCAACTAGCATGACTCTAATATCACCATCTCCATATCTCAAAACAATTATCAAGTATCAAACTTCTCTTAGTATTCAATGCACTTCATATGAAAGTTTTTATTATATCCCTCTTGGATGCCCATCATATTAGGACTAGTTTCATAACCAAAGAAAACTACCATGATGTTCTAAAGACTCTCAAAATAATATAAGTGAAGCATGAGAGATCAATTATTTCTATAAAATAAAACTACCACCATGCTCTAAAAGATATAAGTGAAGCACTAGAGCAAATGACAAACTACTCCAAAAGATATAAATGAAGATCAATGAGTAGTCGAATAATTATGCAACTATGTGAAGACTCTCTAACATTTAATAATTTCAGATCTTGGTATTTTATTCAAACAGCAAGCAAAACTAAATAAAATAAAATGACGCTCCAAGCAAAACACATATCATGTGGTGAATAAAAATATAGCTCCAAGTAAAGTTACCGATGAACGAAGACGAAAGAGGGGGTGCCTTCCAGGGCATCCCCAAGATTAGGCTCTTGGTTGTCCTTGAATATTACCTTGGGGTGCCTTGGGAATCCCCAAGCTTAGGCTCTTGCCACTCCTTATTCCATAATCCATCAAAACTTTACCCAAAACTTGAAAACTTCACAACACAAAACTTAACAGAAAACTCGTAAGCTCCGTTAGCGGAAAAAAACAAAACACCACTTCAAGGTACTGTAATGAACTCATTATTAATTTATATTGGTGTTAAACATATTTTATTCCAACTTCTCTATGGTTTATAAACTCTTTTACTAGCCATAGATTCATCCAAATAAGCAAACAACACACGAAAAACAGAATCTGTCAAAAACAGAACAGTCTGTAGTAATCTGTAACTAACGCAAACTTCTGGAACCCCAAAAATTCTAAAATAAATTGCTGGATGTCAGTAATTTATCTATTAATCATCTTCAAAAATAATTAACTAAATAGCACTCTCCAATAAAAAATGGCAGCAATTCTCGTGAGCGCTATAGTTTCTGTTTTTTACAGCAAGATCAACAAGACTTTCCCCAAGTCTTCCCAACGGTTCTACTTGGCACAAACACTAATTAAAGCATAAAAAATAAATAATAACAGAGTCTAGATAAATTATTTATTTCTAAACAGGAGCAAAAAGAAAGGAACAAAAATAAATTTGGGTTGCCTCCCAACAAGCGCTATCGTTTAACGCCCCTAGCTAGGCATGATGATTTCAACGATGCTCACATAAAAGATAAGAATTGTACATAAAGAGAGCATCTTGAAGAATATTATTAGCACATTTAAGTCTAACCCACTTCCTATGCATAGGGATTTTGTGAGCAAACAACTTGTGGGAACAAGGATCAACTTGCATAGGAAGGTAAAACAAGCATAACTTCAAAACTTTAAGCACATAGAGAGGAAACTTGATATTATTGCAATTCCTACAAGCATATATTACTCCCTCATAATAATTTTCAGTAACATCATGAATGAATTAAACAATATAGCTAGAACCTAAAGCATTCTTTTCATGATCTACAATCATAGAAATTTTATTACGCTCCACATAAGCAAAAGTCTTCTCATTCGGAATAGTGGGAGCAAACTCAACAAAATAATTATCATGTGAGGCATAATCCAATTGAAAATTAAAATCATGATGACGAGTTTCATGGATATCATTTTTCTTTATAGCATACAAGTCATCACAATAATCATCATAGATAGCAACTTTGTTCTCATAATCAATTGGAACCTCTTCCGGAATGGTGGAATCATTACTAAATAAAGTCATGGCCTCTCCAAATCCACTTTCATCAATGTAATCATCATAAATAGGAGGCATGCTTTCATCATAATAAATTTTCTCATCACAACTTGGGGGACAAAAAATTTCATCTTCATCAAACATAGCTTCCCCAAGCTTGTGGCTTTGCATATAATTAGCATCATGGATATTCAAGGAATTCATACTAACAACATTGCAATCATGCTCATCATTCAAATATTTAGTGCCAAACATTCTAATGCATTCTTCTTCTAACACTTTGGCACAATTTTCCTTTCCATCATACTCACGAAAGATATTAAAAAGATGAAGCGTATGAGGCAAACTTAATTCCATTTTTTTGTAATTTTCTTTTATAAACTAAACTAGTGATAAAACAAGAAACTAAAAGACTCGATTGCAAGATCTAAAGATATACCTTCAAGCACTCACCTCCCCGACAACGGCGCCAGAAATGAGCTTGATGTCTACTACACAACCTTCTTCTTGTAGATGTTGTTGGGCCTCCAAGTGCAGAGGTTTGTAGGACAGTAGCAAATTTCCCTTAAGTGGATGACCTAAGGTTTATCAATCCGTAGGAGGCGTAGGATGAAGATGGTCTCTCTCAAGCAACCCTGCAACCAAATAACAAAGAGTCTCTTGTGTCCCCAACACACCCAATACAATGGTAAATTGTATAGGTGCACTAATTCGGCGAAGAGATGGTGATACAAGTGGTATATGGATGGTAGATAAAGGTTTTTGTAATCTGAAAATATAAAAACAGCAAGGTAACTAATGATAAAAGTGAGCACAAAAGGTATTGCAATGCGTTGAAACAAGGCCTAGGGTTCATACTTTCACTAGTGCAAGTTCCCTCAACAATAATAACATAATTGGATCATATAACTATCCCTCAACATGCAACAAAGAGTCACTCCAAAGTCACTAATAGCGGAGAACGAACGAAGAGATTATGGTAGGGTACGAGACCACCTCAAAGTTATTCTTTCCAATCAATCCGTTGGGCTATTCCTATAAGTGTCACAAACAGCCCTAGAGTTCGTACTAGAATAACACCTTAAGACACAAATCAACCAAAACCCTAATGTCACCTAGATACTCCAATGTCACCTCAACCATCCGTGGGTATGATTATAGAATATGCATCACACAATCTCAGATTCATCTATTCAACCAACACATAGAACCTCAAAGAGTGCCCCAAAGTTTCTACCGGAGAATCACGACGAAAACGTGTGCCAACCCCTATGCATAGGTTCATGGGTGGAACCCGCAAGTTGATCACCAAAACATACATCAAGTGAATCACGTGGTATCCCATTGTCACCACAGATACACACGACAAGACATACATCAAGTGTTCTCAAATATTTTAAAACTCAATCCGATAAGATAACCTCAAAGGGAAAACTCAATCCATTACAAGAGAGTAGAGGGGGGAAGAAACATCATAGGATCCAAATATGATAGCAAAGCTTGTGATACATCAAGATCGTATCACTTCAAGAACACGAGAGACAGAGAGAGAGATCAAACACATAGCTACTGGTACATACCCTCAGCCCCGAGGGTGAACTACTCCCTCCTCGTCATGGAGAGCACCGGGATGATGAAGATGGCCACCGAAGAAGGATTCCCCCTCCGGCAGGGTACCGGAACGGGTCTATATTGGCTTTCGGTGGCTACGGAGGCTTCTGGCAGCGGAACTCCCGATCTATTGTGCTCCCAGATGTTTTTAGGGTATATGGATATATATAGGAGGAAGAAGTACGTCGGGGGAGCCACGAGTGGCCCATGAGGGTGGAGGGCGCGCCCAGGGGGGTGGGCGCGCCCCCCTACCTCATGGCCTCCTCGAAGCTTCATTGACGTGGACTCCAAGTCTCCCGGCTTGCTTTCCTTCCAAAAATAAGTTCCGTGAAGTTTCAGGTCAATTGGACTCCGTTTGATTTTCCTTCTCTGTGATACTCTAAAACAAGGAAAAAACAGAAACTGGCACTAGGCTCTGGGTTAATAGGTTAGTCCCAAAAATCATATAAAATAGCATATAAATGCATAAAATACATCCAAGGTTGATAATATAATAGCATGGAACAATCAAAAATTATAGATACGTTGGAGACGTATCAATAATCCCCAAGTGCAGGGAATCATCGTAGCAATTCCCAATGGTGGAAGTGATAAGTATGAGTGTCGGACCCACAAGGAGCTAAAGGTAAGATCAATATTCTCTCAAGTACTATCTGCCACTGATACGACTCTACGTACACCGAACGTTTGCTTTCAACTAGCAACGGGAAATAAAACTACGTTGTGGGCATGAAAAGGGTAACTTTGTATTATATCGGAGAACTAAAATATAAAAGTAGGTGCTGTTATCATAAATTTAGAATATATTACTAAATATTATAAATAGCGAGTGTGGAATAATGGTGGATCGGTGTGCGGAATTGTCCTAGGCAATTGTTAACAAGACCGGTAATCACTATTGCAGTTTCATATGAGGGAGAGGCATAAGCTAACATACTTTCTCTTCTTGGATCATATGCACTTATGATTGGAACTCTAGCAAGCATCTGCAACTACTAAAGATCATTAAGGTAAAATCCAATCATAGCATTAAAGTATCAAGTCCTCTTTATTCCCATACGCCATGTCCCGCTTATCCGTGTTTGTGTTTCAGTCACTCACGCAACGCAGATAATAAGAAAACCATGGACATATTGCAACACCCTACAGCGGGAATCCCTCACGCTTGTGCGACACAGAGGGCACCATAGGACAGCACCAAAGTAATACATACAACTCGTACCAATCTATATCATCAATCAACCCAAAGACAAAGGATATCTACTCAAAACATCATAGGATGGCAACTCATCATTGGATCATAATATGTGGCATAAAGCATCATGTTCAAGTAGAGGTTACAGCGGGTTGCGGGATAGTGGACCGCGTAAAAGAGATGAGGGTGATGATGATGATGGTGATGTTGATGAAGACGATCACCACATCGATGATTCCCCTCTCGATGGCACTCCGATGCCACCAAGAGAGAGGAGGAGAGGTTCTCCCCCTTGTGCTTCCTCCTCCATGGCCTCCCCCTGGATGGGGAGAGGTTCTCCCTCTGGTCCTTTGCCTTCAGACAAGCATTAAGCATAGCAAAGTCATAGCAACATCAATCTCAGAACATAGTGGACACTAGGGATCAAACCCTAACAAAACTAACTCGATTACATGATAGATCCCATCCAACCCATCACCGTCCAGCAAACCTACGATGGAATTACTCACGCACGGCGGTGAGCATCATGAAATTGGTGATGGAGGATGGTTGATGATGACGATGGCGACGGATTCCCCTCTCCGAAGCCCCGAACGGACTCCAGATCAGCCCTCCCGAGAGGTTTTAGGGCTTGGCGGCGGCTCTGTCTCGTAAAACGCGATGATTTCTTCTCTCTGATTTTTTTCTCATCAAAACTCAATATATGGAGTTGGAGTCGGAGAGGCAACAGGGGGCCCACGAGGTAGGGGGGCACGCCCCCACCCTCGTGGCAAGGTGGTGGGCCCCCTGGCCTTCATCTTTTGCAGGTATTTTTCTTATTTTCTGAAAAGTGGCTCCGTGAAGTTTCAGGTCATTCCGAGAACGTTTGCTCCTACACATAAATAACACCATGGTAATTCTGCTAAAAACAGCGCCAGTCCGGGTTAGTTCCATTCAAATCATGCAAGTTAGAGTCGAAAACAAGGGCAAAAGTGTTTGGAAAAGTAGATACGTTGGAGACGTATCAGTTGATAATATAATAGCATGAATACTTCATAAATTATAGATATGTTGGAGACGTATCACGACACCTACTCCTGCTATTCATTCTGATATGTTGCATGTTATTGGTGATGCCACTTCTACTTTGCATGATACTTATGATGAAACTACTTCTATGCTTGATAATACTGTGCCACAAGATAAATTTCTTGATGAACAACTTGCTAGGGTTAGAGAGAATGAAATTATTGAAACTGATAATATTGATGAAAGTGATGATGAAGATTCCCCCTAGATATGAATTGCCTGTTGTTCCTAAGGGTTATGTTATGGATGAAGAAACTGCTAGAGGCTTTTTAGCTTGCAATGATAGATATGATCTTAAGAAATTATTAGTTAAGCTTAAAGAAAAGTCTTTGAATGCTAGAATGAAATATGACCCTACTTTTGCTACTTCACCTATCTTTATTTCCGATAAGTATTATGATTTCTCTGTTGACCCTGAGTTAATTACTTTGGTTGAATCTGATCCTTTTTATGGCTATGAATCTGAAACTGTTGTGGCACATCTTACTAATTAAATTATATAGACACCCTGTTCACTAATGATGAGAAAACTCACTATTACTTTATCCTTAAGTTGTTTCCGTTCTCATTAAAGGGTGATGCTAAAACATGGTTTAATTCTCTTGATCCTGGTTGTGTGCGTAGTCCCCAGGATATGATTTATTACTTCTCTGCTAAATATTTCCCCGCTCATAAGAAACAAGCTGCCTTAAGGGAAATATATAATTTTGTGCAAATTGAAGAAGAGAGTCTCCCACAAGCTTGGGGGAGGCTTCTCCAATTACTTAATGCTTTGCTTGATCATCCTCTCAAGAAAAATGAAATACTTGATATCTTTTATAATGGACTAACTAATGCTTCCAGAGACCACCTCGATAGTTGTGCTGGTTGTGTTTTCAGGGAAATAACTGTTGATCAAGCTGAATTGCTATTGAATAACATGTTGAGTAATGAAAATGATTGGACACTTCCTGAATCAACTCCTAAGCCAACTCCAAAGAAAGGGGGTATTCTATTTCGCAGTCCTGAAGATATGCAAGAGGCAAAGAAATCTATGAAAGAAAAAGGTATTAAAGCCGAAGATGTTAAGAATTTACCACATATTGAAGAAATACATGGTCTTGATAACCCGACACAGGTAGTAAAGGTAAATTCTCTCTATAGATTTGAAATGTGAAATCCCGTCTACTAAAATTGCTAGCCAATGCTTGGATGAGTTTGATGACTTTATGGTTAAGCAAGAAGACTTCAATGCTTATGTTGGTAGACAATTGAAATGTAATGCTTATATGATTGAACACTTGAGTGATTATATGTCTTGAGTTAAAGGTGAACTTAAACTTATTAGTAAACATGCTTCTATGGTTACCACTCAAGTAGAACAGGTACTTAAAGCTCAGAATGATTTGCTCAATGAATTGAATAATAAGAAAAATGATAATGTTGTTAGAGTTATGACTAGAGGGGGTAAAATGACTCAGGAACCTTTGTATCCTGAGGACCACCCTAAGATAATTGAGCAAGATTCTCAGAGAACTAATGTTGATGCACCTAGTCCTTCAAAAAGGAAGAAAAAGAAAAATGATAGGACTTTGCATGCTTCTAGTTAACCTGCCGTCGACACACCTGAGAATCCTAATGATATTTCTATTTTTGATGCTGAAACACAATCTGACAATGAACATGAACCTAGTGATAATATTAATGATGATGTTCATGTTGATGCTCAACCTAGCAATGATAATGATGTAGAGATTGAACCTGTTGTTGATCTTGATAACCCACAATCAAAGAATCAACGTTATGATAAGAGAGACTTCGTTGCTAGGATGCACGGTAAAGAAAGAGAACCATGGGTTCAGAAACCCATGCCTTTTCTTCCTAAACCATCCAAGAAAAAGGATTATGAGGATTTTGAGCGCTTTGCTGAAATGATTAGACCTATCTTTTTGTGTATGCGTTTGACTGATATGCTTAAAATGAACCCTTATGCTAAGTACATGAAGGATATTGTTACTAATAAAAGAAAGATACCGGAAGCTGAAATTTCCACCATGCTTGCTAATTATACTTTTAAAGGTGGAATACCAAAGAAACTTGGAGGTCCAGGAGTACCAACTATACCATGCTCCATTAAAAGAAACTATGTTAAAACTGCCTTATGTGATCTTGGAGCCGGTGTTAGTGTTATGCCTGTCTCTTTATATCGTAGACTTGAATTGAATAAGTTGACACCTACTGAAATATCTTTGCAAATGGCTGATAAATCAACTGCTATACCTGGTGGTATTTGTGAGGATGTGCCTGTTGTGGTTGCAAACGTTACTATTTTAACGGACTTTGTTATTCTTGATATTCCCGAGGACGATAGTATGTCTATTATTCTTGGTAGACCCTTTTTGAATACTACAGGGGCTGTTATTGATTGCAACAAAGGCAATGTCACTTTTCATGTTAATGGTAATGAGCATACGGTACACTTTCTGAGGAAACAACCTTAAGTCCACAGTATCAATTCTATTGGAAAAATTCCAACAATTACTATTGGAGGTTTTGAATTTCCTCTTCCTAGTGTCAATAAGAAATATGATATTCTTATTGTTGGGGATGTGCATATCCCCGCTGAGGTAACCTAGTGTTATTAGAGAATTCTCCGTTTTCATGCGATTCGGAATGAGTTTGTTAACAAGACCTGATCAACCTTGTTAGTGGATTCATTTTGATGAGCATGAGATGGATGAAGTTAGAAAGCACAACTCTCTATACCCTCTTTTTACTTTCTGTTATTTAGTTTAAATAAAGCAAAAATAGTATTTTCTGTCTGTTTTCTGAATTATCCTTGCAATAAAAAAATACCCCGAAAATAAAAGTTCTCCAGATGCCCTAAAAATTAAATATGATTTTTTCTGGAATATTTAAGAATTATTGGCACTGAGAACACACCAGGGGGCCTCATGATGTGCCCACGAGGGTGGAGGGCGCGCCCTACCCCCCTGGGCGCCCCCCTGCCTCATGGACCTCACATGGGCCCCCTCCACTTATTCTTGCACCCACACACTTCGTCTACCTCCAGAAAAAATCATCCACCAGCTCAAACCCGAGTTCTAGCTCCTCTTGCTGCCATTTTCGATCTCCTTGCTCAAAGCTCCATTCACAAAACTGCTTTGGGGGATTGTTCTTCGGTATGTGACTCCTCCAATGGTCCAATTAGTTTTTGTTCTAGTGCTTTATTTATTGCAAATTTTTACTACTTAGGTCACCCTGTTCTTGAGCTTGCATGTCAAATTTATGTGGTCAAAAGTAGTTTTAATGAATGATATGGCCTCTATGCACTTGTAGGAGTAGTTGCTATCAATCTTGTTGAGTTTGGTTCACTTTTATTTTTGAGTTACTAAAAAATTTAGAAATTTTCAGAATAAGATGAAGAGATTTTTTAGGGGCTCTTCGAGCCAAAGCTCGAAGGATAAGAAAAGTGAAGAAAATAAGAAGCCCAAATATAATCTCCCTCGCACTGCGGAGGTTCGGCCGTGCGAATGGCCTTGTGATGAGTTCTTGAGAGAAGTCAGGATTTATGAAGATTTTTATTATTTGTCTGAGAATGCAGGCCTCACCGATTTCCTCCACGACCAGCGTGAACAGTATCTCCTACTCACCAATATTTTTGTGCAAAATTTTCATTTCCATGCTAGGAGATCGCCACCTTCGGCGGAATTTTATTTATATGATGAGCATAAGGAGATGCCACTTTATGATTTTTGCTGGGTTTGTAGCAAAAATAATGATGTGGAGGGATTTATTGATATGATTGCTGTAGGGGAAACGAGGAAAGTTTCTGATGCAAGAATCACTAGCATACATTTTCCTGTTCTACGATACTTCGCAATATTTGCTAGTAGATGCTTAATTGGTCGCGGGAACTGTGGAAATCTTAGTGCCCCTGATATTGTTATTTTGCACCATGCTTTGTTTCGTGATACCACTTTTAGTTTAGGCGCTAATGTTGCTAAACGCTTAAATCTGAACCGTACAAAGGGTCCTGTCTTAGGAGGCATCTTCGCCTCGCGCCTTGCTGCACACTTTAACATACCTATTAGGCATTATGAGAAAGAGGAAAAGTTGTTGCCTCATATTTTTCTAGATTATAAGAGTATGGTAGCACATGATTTTATTGTTAAGAATAAGAAGAAGTTGTTTAACTATAGACTGATATTTGATAAAAATTATTTTGAGACTATTACTTTATCTGCTGCCTCTTTGTTCAACATATTTTCAGGCACGTACCTTTTTTTGCCGGAGGCCGTTCATGCATACCGGAGCCTGACATCAGCTCCAGAGCCTGAGCCGGAGCCACCACTTGACCCTCACCGTCAGTTTGTTTATTAGTGGGATCCGGAGGAGATCGCCAACCAGTGGCACCCTGAGGATCCTCCTCAGTACACTAGAGAGGACCATTTTGATCCATGGGCATAGACCAACTTAGGCCAAAACCCTAAGCTTAGGGGAGTACGTATTCCTCACCGACATTACATTCATGTTCACACACTCATGCCAGTTGTTGGTGCTCATACTTTTTCATTGTACTATCCATGCTAGTTTATTTTCTTTTCCAGCATTCTTCTTGTGTGTTTAAAAACCTTATTAAAAAGCAAAAAAAATTAGTTGTAGCTTTTAGCTAGTTTACTTTCCATGCTTGTAGTAGTAATAATTAAAAAGAAAACCTAAAAAATATTTCTCGTTCTTCTTTTGCTTGTTGGGAGCTTTTCCGTGTAAATAGTTTTATTTCTTTCCTTTGGGGTCGAGAGGAGAAGACCATAATGAAAATGTCGAGTGGCTCTCTTACGCATTATTGTTGATCTAACAAAGAGCCCATATTACCTTGTCTTCTCCCTTCTATTGAATGCTTGCATATTCCAGCTTAGCCCAATGCACGTGCACTGTTATTATTATCCATACTATTCGGTTGTGCAAGTGAAAGGCAATAATGATGATATATGATGGACTGATTGAGATGAGAGAAGCTGGTATGAACTCGACCTCTCTTGTTTTTGTAAATATGATTAGTTCATCGTTCCTGATTCAGCCTATTATGAATGAAACATGTTTGCAATGAAAATTAGATATTATAGTTGCTCATGCCATGCTTAAGTAGCTAGGATTTTATAATGGTTTACCTTGCGTGCCAACATGCTATTAAAATGGTTGTGATGTGGTATGATAGGGTGGTATCCTCCTTTGAACGATTCGAGTGGCTTGACTTGGCACATGTTCACGCATGTAGTTGAAACAAAATCAACATAGCCTCCATGATATTTATGTTCATGATGAATTATATCCTACTCATGCTTGCATTCAGTGTTGATTAATTTTAATGCATGTTCATGACTGTTGTCGCTCTCTAGCTGGTCGCTTCCTAGTCTCTTTTTAGCCTTCACTTGTACTAAGCGGGAATACTGCTTGTGCATCCAACTCCATAAACTCAAAAGTTATTCCATATGAGTCCACCATACCTTCCTATATGCGGTATCTACCTGCCATTCCAAGTAAATTTGTATGTGCCAAACTCTAAACATTCAAATGAAATTCTGTTTTGTATGCTCGAATAGCTCGTGTATCAACTAGGGCTGTCTGTATCTTCCATGCTAGGCGGGTTATTTTCAAGAGGAGTGGACTCCGCTCCTCACTCACAAGAAAATGGTTGGTCACCGGGATGCCCAGTCCCTTGCTCAAATCAAATCAAAATAATTGCAAACAAAACTCCCCTGGGATTGTTGTTAGTTGGAGGCACCTGTTGTTTCGGGCAAGCCATGGATTGATGCTTGTTGGTGGTGGGGGAGTATAAACTTTACCATTCTGCTTGGGAACCACCTATAATGTGTGTAGCATGGAAGATATCGAGATCTCTCGGTTGTTATGTTTACAATGAAAGTATATCGCTCAAAATATTATTCATCTCTATTTCAAAACTGAGCACTTGCACCTCTATAAATCCCTGCTTCCCTCTGCGAAGGGCCTATCTATTTACTTTTTTGCTGAGTCATCATCCTCTTATTAAAAAGCACCAGTTGGAGAGCACCGCTGTCATTTGCATGCATTACTATTAGTTTACATTGAGTATGACTGTGACTGGATCTCTTTTACCATGAATTACAATTTCCAGTCAGCCCTTGATCTTCAGGGGTGCTCTACATTTATGTTTTGCGGTCTCGGAAAGGGCTAGCGGGATACCATCTTGTTATATCATATTATGATTGTTTTAAGAAAGTGTTATCATGCGAGATTCACTATTATTGCTCGCTAGTTGATTATGTCATTGATATGAGTAAACATGAGACCTAAATGTTATTGTGAATATGGTTAGCTCATAATCTTTGTTGAAAACTTGAATGTTGGCTTTACATGTTTACACCAACAAGAGCAAACAGAGTTTGTAAAAGTTCTTCTTTATCACTTTCAGTTTATCAACTCAATTGCTTGAGGACAAGCAAAGGTTTAAGCTTGGGGGAGTTGATACGTCTCCATCGTATCTACTTTTCCAAATACGTTTGCCCTTGTTTTGGACTCTAACTTGCATGATTTGAATGGAACTAACCCGGACTGACGCTGTTTTCAGCCCAATTGCCATGGTGTTATTTTTGTGCAGAAATAAAAGTTCTCGGAATGACCTGAAAATCAATGGAGAATATTTTTGGAATATATAAAAAATACTGGCGAAAGAATCAAGGCCAGGGGGCACACCCTGTCCACGAGGGTGGGTGGCGCGCCTACCCCCCTGGGCGCGCCCCCTGCCTCCACCGACCTCAACTCCAACTCTATATATTCACGTTCGGGGAGAAAAAATCAGAGAGAAGGATTCATCGCGTTTTACGATACAAAGCCACCGCCAAGCCCTAATCTCTCTCGGGAGGGCTGATCTGGAGTCCGTTCGGGGCTCCAGAGAGGGGAATCCGTCGCCATCGTCATCATCAACCTTCCTCCATCACCAATTTCATGATGCTCACCGCCGTGCGTGAGTAATGCCATCATAGGCTTGCTGGACGGTGATGGGTTGGATGAGATTTATCATGTAATCGAGTTAGTTTTGTTAGGGTTTGATCCCTAGTATCCATTATGTTCTAAGATTGATGTTGCTATGACTTTGCTATGCTTAATGCTTGTCACTAGGGCCCGAGTGCCATGATTTCAGATCTGAACCTATTATGTTTTCATGAATATATGTGAGTTCTTGATCCTATCTTGCAATTCTATAGTCACCTATTATGTGTTATGATCCGTTAACCCCAAAGTGACAATAATCGGGATACTTACCAGTGATGACCGTAGTTTGAGGAGTTCATGTATTCACTATGTGTTAATTCTTTGGTCCGGTACTCTATTAAAAGGGGGCCTTAATATCCCTTAGTTTCCAATAGGACCCCGCTGCCATGGGAGGGTAGGACAAAATATGCCATGCAAGTTCTTTTCCATAAGCATGTATGACTATATTCGGAATACATGCCAACATTACATTGATGAACTGGAGCTAGTTCTGTGTCACCCTATGTTATAACTATTACATGAGGAATCACATCCGACATAATTATCCATCACTGATCCATTTCCTACGAGCTTTTCACATATTGATCTTCTCTTATTTACTTTTCCGTTGCTACTGTTACAATTACTATAAAACCAAAACTATTACTTTTGCTACCGTTGCCGCTACTATCATACTAGTTTGCTACTAAATACTTTGCTGTAGATATTAAGTCTTTCAGGTGGGGCTGAATTGACAACTCAGGCAATAATTTACCCCATCCTACCTTTGAAAAATTAGATAGAGTTCTTTGTGATGTAGAGTGGAAAAAAAGTTATCCCTTGACAGAGGTCTCTGCACTTTGCAGAGAAAAATCTGACCTTGCATCTTTGTTTTTGGATACTGGAGATGTGGTCAAAAATGACCCTTTATTTAGATTTGAAAACTCTTGGTTTATGAGAGAAGGATTGGATGAATTGGTTAGTAAGACTTGGATAAATAATGGTTCAAAAAAATCTAATATAGACAATTGGCAAAGTAAATTGAGAAGCTTAAGACCAGTCCTAAAAGGATGGAACATGAATATTAATGGATGATACAGAGAACTTAAAAAAGACATATTGATCAAACTTGATAATATTGATAAAAATGTGAGAATTATGGATTGAATGTGGAGGATACAAAAGAGCAAATGGAACTCAGAGCTTAGCTAGATAGATTATTGGGACAGGAGGAGGCCAAGTGGAAACAGAGGGCAAAAGTAGATGAACTGATTGGGAGAGATAGCAATACCAAATACTTCCATGCAAAAGAAAATGGGAGACATAGGAAGAATACAATTACAGTGCTTGATCAAGAAGATGGCAAGGTAGAAGGGGAGAAAAACTTAATTGATTATATTACAAATTTCTATAGAAACCTATTTGGAGTGGCAGACACTTCTAGCATATCATTGTGTATTGATAATCCCAATAAGATACTCCCAGATCAAAAGGATATGTTGATTGGGGAGTTTTCTTTGGAGGAAATTAAGACTTCTGTCTTTCAGATGGCACATAACAAATCCCCCAGTCCATATGGATTCACTGCTGAATTCTATCAGCATTTATGGGATCTGATAAACGAGGATCCTAAACAAATGTTTGATGATCTTTATACTGGAACCCTAGATATGAAAAGACTGAATTATGGCATCATTACCTTGGTGCCAAAAACCATGGAAGCAAATCAGATTCAGAAATTTAGACCAATTTGTTTGCTGAATGTCAGTTTTAATTTTTTTACAAAAGTCTTGATGAATAGACTTAATCTTGTGGCTGGCTCGATCATATCTCCAATACAAACAGCCTTTATTAAAGGTAGATATATTATGGAGGGGGTGTTGGTTTTGCATGAAGCGCTTAATAGTGTACATGTCAAGAAACAAAGTGCTCTATTGCTGAAAGTGGATTTTGAAAAAAGCATATGATAAAATTAAATGGCCTTTTGTGTTGCAAATGCTAAAAGGAAAAGGTTTCCCTGATAAATGGATAGATTGGGCTATGAGTACTATTAGAGGGGGTAAAGTTTGTGTCAAAGTTAATGAAAAATATGGTCCTTACTTTCCTACTCATAAAGGGCTGCGATAGGGGGATTCTCTGTCCCCCTTAATGTTTAATCTAGCAGCAGATGCCTTAGCTATCCTGATGGATAATGCAAGAAAAGCTGGTTTGATTAAAGGACTACTAGTTGATACTATAGGGGGGTGAGTTAATATGTTACAATATGCAGATGATACCATTTTTTTGTTGCAAGATGATTATGAAAGTGCTTGCAATTTAAAATACATATTATGTCTGTTTAAGCAAATGTCTGGCTTAAAAATTAATTTCCACAAGAGTGAGATATTTTTGTTTGGGACAGCTGCTGATAAAAGGCAGGAATACTCCAGAATATTCACTTGCCCTGTGGGAGAACTACCTATGAGATATTTAGGTATCCCAGTTGATAAGAAAAGAATTAAGAATGAAGACTGGAAACCTTTTGAAATTAAAATGGAAGGAAAGTGTGGAACATGGCAAGGGAGGTTGTTAGCTAGTGCTGGGAGATTGACTTTAACCCAATCCTCACTGGCTGGAATTCCATACTTTATGATGTCATTTTATGGGCTCCCTGTGGGAGTGGAAAAGAGAATGAACTTTTTTAGGGCTAGGTTATTATGGCAAGAAAGTAATGAAAAGAAAAGGTATCACTTGGTAAGATGAGGAGAGGTGTGTAAACCAAAATATATGGGTGGTTTGGGTACTCACAATTTAGCCTTCGTGAATAAAGAATTGCTATGCAAATGGTGGTGGAACATCTATAAGATATATGGGGTGTGGCAGAGGATCGTAAAACATAAATACATTAAAAAGAATTGCATTACCAGTATCAAAAGTAGGAAAGGTGACTCACAATTCTAGGGATAGCTAGCTAATGAAACACAAGAACTTTTTCTTTTCTTTGTGCAAATTTGAGATAGGCAATGAGGAGAACACCAGATTCTGGGAAGACTAGTGGATTGGCCCTAAAGCTCTAAAAGATAGTTACTCACGCATTTACAACATATGTTTTGATAAGGAAAAGTCAGTGGCTCACATTTTGAAAGTAGGGCTTGCTAAAGTAAGCTTTAGAAGATCTTTATGTGACGAATATTTACATTTGTGGGAGCACATCAGATAGGTGTGTGAGAGTGTGACACTTGATGAAACTCAAGACAAAATTAAATGGACTCTGTCTGGAGATGGTAAATATACTGTCAAAACATGCTACAGACACTTGGTCCAAAATGGACTACACTATCCATACAAATTCCTTTGGAAAACAAAAATGCCCCCCAGGTTCAAGGTCTTCTTATGGTTATTGCTGAGTAAGAGTATTCTTACCAAGCAAAACCTGAAAAAAAGAGGATGACACGGGGATACAAAATGTTCCTTTCGTGGTCGAGAGGAAGATATAGAACATTTATTTGTACATTGCTCGGTGGCGAAAATGCTTTGGATGGTTATGAAATGTTATTTTGACATACATGATGTTCCTGATAAAATGAATGACATATTTGGTAGACAGATAAATAAATTTGAAAAAATGATAAGAATCTTATGATAGTGGGAATATCGGCTATGCTTTGGATGATGTGGAAACTGAGAAATAGGCTACTTTTTGATAATCACGGGGTTATTGATCCTTGTGTTCCTATGAATCTAATCATTAATAATTTGCATGAATGGTATGTATTGCAAAAAAAACAAGGAAGAATAGATCTCATGAAGGAGGGCGTAAAACAAGTTGAGCAGGTGGCTATGGAGATTTTCAAAGCAATGCGTGGATGGACGACCGGAATTCCAAGACTGGAAGGCTCCTGAAGATCAGACTATGCTGAAGCTTATCTCTTTTGTGCTGTTCCTTTTGGGTTGTGATCTGAACTTATGGTCCAAGATGGCAGATACCTTTAATCCTCTATGTAATAGCAAGTAGAACTTATAACGCTAGTTGTATGGGGCTTCTCTGGCGCTGTTTGGGGTTTTAGCCAATCTTGATGTAATGCTGCGTGGGAGGAGGGAGGGATGGATTCCTCCTTCAACACAGCATCATCAGATTTAGGGGAGTCTATGTCGGTCCGCGTCGGTCCTGGAGTCTATGAACATTTGATTTCTCTAAATGAAATCGGAGAGGCAAGCTCTCTTTTATCAAAAAAGACATGACATAGGTTAAACTAGTTGCATGGGGGTGTTGGGGAACGTAGCATGCAATCCTACGGTCGCGCAATATCTATCTAGGAGATGCACAACAACGAGAGGGGAAGAGTGTGTCCACGTACCCTCGTAGACCGAAAGCGGAAGCGTTAGGTTAATGCGGTTGATGTAGTCGAACGTCTTCACGATCCAACCTATCTAGTACCGAATGTACGACACCTCCGTGTTCAGCACACGTTTAGCTCGATGACGTCCCTCGAACTCTTGATCCAGCAGAGGGTCGAGGGAGAGTTCCGTCAGCACGACGGCGTGGTGACGGTGATGGTGATGTGATCCGCACAGGGCTTCACCTAAGCACTATGACGCTATGACCAGAGGAGTAAACTGTGGAGGGGGGCACCGCACACGGCTAAGAGAACAATTGATGTGTGTCTCCAAGGGGTGCCCTGCCCACATATATAAAGGAGGGAGAGTGAGGAGGCCGGCCCTAGGGGGCGCGCCATAAGGGGGGAGTCCTAGTAGGACTCCTAGTCCTAGTAGGATTTGGCACCCCTTCTTTTCCTTCTCATGGAGGTGGAAAGGGGGGAGGAGAGGGAGTAGGAGAAGGAAAGGGGGTGGCGCCCCCTTCCCTAGTGCAATTCGGCCTCCTCCTCCCTTGTGGGGGGCGCACCAGCCCCTTGTGGGCTGGTTAGCCTCCCTCCTATGGCCCATATGGCCCATATCTTTCCCCGGGGGGTTCCGGTAACCCCTTTGGTACTCCGGTATGTACCCGATACACTCCGAAACCCTTCCGGTGTCTGAATACTACCTTCCAATATATCAATCTTTACCTCTCGACCATTTCAAGACTCCTCGTCATGTCCGTGATCTCACCCGGGACTCCGAACATTCTTCGGTCACCAAAACACATAACTCATAATACAAATCGTCATCGAGTGTTAAGCGTGCGGACCCTACTGGTTCGAGAACTATGTAAGCATGACCGAGACACATCTCCAGTCAATAACCAATAGCGGAACCTGGATGCTCATATTGGTTCCTACATATTCTACGAAGATCTTTATCAGTCAAACCGCATGACAACATACGTTATTCCCTTTGTCATCGGTATGTTACTTGCCCGAGATTCGATCGTCGGTATCATCATACCTAGTTCAATCTCGTTACCGGAAAGTCTCTTTACTCGTTCCGTAATGCATCATCCCCATAACTAACTCATTAGTCACATTTCTTACAAGCCTCATAGTGATGTGCATTACCGAGAGGGCCCAGAGATACCTCTTCGATACTCGGAGTGATAAATCCTAATCTCGATCTATGCCAATGATACATCTCCAATGTATCTATAATTTTTTATTGTTCCGTGCTATTATATTATCTGTTTTGGATGTTTAATGGGCTTTATTATGCACTTTTATATTATTTTTGGGACTAACCTATTAACCGAAGGCCCAGTGCAAATTGTTGTTTTACGCCTATTTCAGTGTTTCGCATAAGAGGAATATCAAACGGAATCCAAACGGAATGAAACCTTCGCGAGGATCTTTTTTGGAACAAACGCAATCCAAGAGACTTCGAGTGGAGGTCAAGGAAGCCACGAGGTAGGGCGGCGCGCCCAGGGGGGCAGGCGCACCCCCACCCTCATGGGCCCCTCGTAGATCCACCGACCTACTTCCTTCGCTTATATATACTCTTATACCCTGAAAACATCCAGGGGAGCCACGAAACCACTTTTCCACCGCCGCAACCTTCTGTACCCTGAGATCCCATATGGGGACCTTTTCCGGCAATCTGCCGGAGGGGGATTCGATCATGGAGGGCTTCGACATCAACACCATAGCCTCTCGATGATGTGTGAGTAGTTTACCACAGACCTTCAGGTCCATACTTATTAGCTATATGGCTTATTCTCTCTCTTTGGTTCTCAATACAAATTTCTCCTCGATGTTCTTGGAGATCTATTCGATGTAATACTTTTTGCGGTGTGTTTGCCGAGATCCGATGAATTGTGGGTTTATGATCAAGATTATCTATGAACAATATTTGATTCTTCTCTGAATTCTTATATGCATGATTTGATATCTTTGCAAGTCCCTTCGAATTATTAGTTTGGTTTGGCCTACTAGATTGATCTTTCTTGCAATGGTAGAAGTGCTTAGCTTTGGGTTTAATCTTACGGTGTCCTTTCCCAGTGACAGTAGGGGCAGCAAGGCACGTATTGTATTGTTGCCATCAAGGATAAAAAGATGGGGTTTATATCATATTGCTTGAGTTTATCCCTCTACAACATGTGATCTTGCCTAATGCATTACTCTGTTCTTATGAACTTAATACTCTAGATGCATGTTGGATAGCGGTCGATGTGTGGAGTAATAGTAGTAGATGCAGAATCGTTTCGGTCTACTTGACACGGACGTGATGCCTATGTTCATGATCATGCCTAGATATTCTCATAACTATGCGCTTTTCTATCAATTGCTTGGCAGTAATTTGTTCACCCACCGCAAGATATGCTATCTTGAGAGAAGCCACTAGTGAAACCTATGGCCCCCGGGTCTACTTTACATCATATTATTTTCCCGTCAACTATCTATTTCTGTCGCCGTTTATTTTGCAATCTTTACTTTCCCATCTATACATAAATACCAAAAATATTTATCTTATTATCTTTATCAGGTCTCACTTTTGCAAGTGGTCGTGAAGGGATTGACAACCCGTTTATCGCGTTGGTTGCAAGGTTCTTATTGTTTGTGCAAGTACTAGATGATTTGCATGTAGTCTCCTACTGGATTGGTACCTTGGTTCTCAAAAACTGAGGGAAATACTTACGCTACTTTGCTGCATCATCGTTTTCTCTTCAAGGGAAAACCAACGCATGCTCAAGAGGTAGCAGCCAACCCAACAAACACCTTCGGAGACACCAGTAGAGCATCTTTATAATCAACCAGTTACATTGTGACGTTTGATAGCACACAAGGTGTTCCTCTGGTATTCGGGAGTTGCATAATCTCATAGTCAAAGGAATATGTATAAGTCATGAAGAAAGCAATAGCAATAAAACTTAACAATCATTATGCTAAGCTAACGGATGGGTCTTGTCCATCACATCATTCTCCTAATGATGTGATCCCGTTCATCAAATGACAACACATGTCAATGGTTAGCAAACTTAACCATCTTTGATTAACGAGTTAGTCAAGTAGAGGCATACTAGGGACACTCTATTTTGTCTATGTATCCACACATGTATCAAGTTTCCAGTTAATACAATTCTAGCATGAATAATAAACATTTATCTGATATAAGGAAATATAAAATAACAACTTTATTATTGCCTCTAGGGCATATTTACTTCAATCTCCAACTTGCACTAGAGTCAATAATCTAGTTCACATCGCCATGCGATTTAACAACAATAGTTCACATCACCATGTGATTAACACCCATAGTTCACATCGCCATGTGACCAACATCCAAAGGGTTCACTAGAGTCAATAATCTAGTTCACATCGCCATGTGATTAACACCGAAAGAGTACTAACGTGTGATCATGTTTTGCTTGTGAGAGAAGTTTAGTCAACGGGTCTGCCACATTTAGATCCGTATGTATTTTGCAAATTTCTATGTCTACAATGCTTTGCATGGAGCTACTCTAGCTAATTGCTCCCACTTTCAATATGTATCCAGATTGAGACTCAGAGTCATCCAGATCGGTGTTAAAGCTTGCATCAATGTAACTCTTTACGATGAACTCTTTATCACCTCCATAACCAAGAAATATTTCCTTAGTCCTCTTTAGGTACCTAAGGATAATTTTTACCGCTGTTCAGTGATCTACTCCTAGATCACTATTGTACCCCCTTGCCAAATGAGGGAGTCCTGGACTAAGGGGTCCTCGGGTGTCCTGACAATTTGATATGGGCCGGACTGGTGGGCCGTGAAGACACAAGGCAGAAGACCTTTCCCCGTGTCCAGATGGGACTATCTTTTGCGTCGATGGCAAGCCTAGCGTTCGGATGTATTATTTCCTTTCTCTGTAAACCGACTATGTACAACCCTAGACCCCTCCGGTGTCTATATAAACCGGGGGGTTTAGTACATAGAGGCTAAGACAAATCATATAGGCTAGACATCTAGGGTTTAGCCATTACGATCTCGAGGTAGATCGACTCTTTTAACTCCTATACTCATCAAATACAATCAAGCAGGACATAGGGTTTTACCTCCATTAAGAGGGCCCGAACCTGGGTAAACATCGTGTAACCCATGTCTCATGTTTCCTCCGACCCTGAGACGCACAGTTCGGGACCCCCTACCCGAGATCGGCCGGTTTTGACACCGACACCAAACTCATGGCAAGGCACACAACAGGTCTGGTACACAACATGGCATACTTTATAAAACCTATGACTGAGGCATAGGGAATGACTTTCATTCTCTCTATATATATATTCTGCCGTGTCGGGTTTTGAGCCTTACTCAACTTTACACCTTGTAACACAGGCAAGAACCCTTTCTTTGACTGATCCATTTTGAACTGCTTCAAAACTTTATCAAGTTATGTGCTTTGTGAAAGTCCTATCAAGCGTCTTGATCTATCTCTATAGATCTTGATGCCCAATATATAAGCAGCTTCACCGAGGTCTTTCATTGAAAAAAAATTCAAGTATCCTTTTATGCTATCAAAAAATTATATATCATTCCCGATCAACAATATGTCATCCACCTATAATATCAGAAATGCTACAGGGCTCCCACTCATTTTCTTGTAAATACAGGCTTCACCATAAGTCTGTATAAAACCATATGCTTTGATCAGCTCATCAAAGCGTATATTCCAACTCCGAGATGCTTGCACCAGTCCATAGATGGATCGATGTAGCTTGTACACTTTGTTAGCACCTTTAGGATTGAGAAAACCTTCTGGTTGCATCATATACAACTCTTCTAAATCCATGAAGGAATGCAGTTTTGACATCCATTTGCCAGATTTCATAAAATGCAGCAATTGCTAACATGATTCAGACATACTTTAAGCATAGATACGAGTGAGAAAATCTCATCGTAGTCAACACCTTGAACTTGTCGAAAACCTTTTGCGACATGACTATTAGCGTCCGTCTTCCTCTTAAAGATCCATTTATTCTCAATGGCTCGCCAATCATCGGGCAAGTCATTCAAAGTCCATACTTTGTTCTCATACATGGATCATATCTCAGATTTCATGGCCTCAAGCCATTTCACGGAATCTGGGCTCATCATCGCTTCCTCATAGTTCGTAGGTTCGTCATGGTCTAGTAACATGACCTCCAGAACAGGATTACCATACCAGCCTGGTGCGGACCGTACTCTGGTTGACCTATGAGGTTCGGTAGTAACTTGATCTGAAGTGTCATGATCATCATCATTAGCTTCCTCACTAATTGGTGTAGGAATCACTAGAACTGATTTCTGTGATGAGCTACTTTCCAATTCAGGAGAAGCTACAATTACCTCATCAAGTTCTAGTTTCCTCCACTCACTTCTTTTGAGAGAAACTCCTTCTCTAGAAAGGATCCATTATTAGCAACAAATATCTTGCCTTCGGATCTGTGATATAAGGTGTACCCAACAGTTTATTTTGGGTATCCTATTAAGACGCACTTCTCCGATTTGGGTTCGACCTTATCAGCTTGAAGCTTTTTCACATAAGCATCACAACCCCACAATTTAAGAAATGACGGCTTAGGTTTCTTGCCAAATCACAGTTCATACGGTGTCGTCTCAACGGATTTAGATGGTGCCCTATTTGAAGTGAATGCAACTGTCTCTAATGCATAACCCCAAAATGATAGTGGTAAATCGGTAAGAGACATCATGGATCGCACCATATCTAATAAAGTACGGTTACGACATTCGGACACACCATTACGCTGTGGTGTTCTAGGTGGCGTGAGTTGTGAAACTATTCCACATTGTTTTAAATGAAGGTCAAACTTGTAACTCAAATATTCGCCTCCGTGACCAGATCTTAGAAACTTTATTTTCTTGTTACGATGATTCTCCACTTCACTCTAAAATTCTTTGAACTTTTCAAATGTGTCAGACTTGTGTTTCGTCAAGTAGATATACCCATATCTGCTCAAATCATCTGTGAAGGTCAGAAAATAACGATACCCGCCACGAGCCTCAACACTCATCGAACCACATACATCGGTATGTATTATTTCCAATAAGTCAGTGGCTCGCTCCATTGTTCCAGAGAACGGAGTTTTAGTCATCTTGCCCATGAGACATGGTTCGCAAGCATCAAATGATTCATAATCAAGTGATTCCAAAAGTCCATCTGCATGGAATTTCTTCATGCGCTTTTCACCAATATGACCTACACGGCAGTGCCACTAGTATGTTGCACTATCATTATCAACTTTGCATATTTTGGCATCAATATTATTAATATGTGTATCACTACGATCGAGATTCAATAAACCATTTACATTGGGTGAATGACCATAGAAGGTTTTATTCATGTAAACAGAACAACAATTATTCTCTGACTTAAATGAATAACTGTACTGCAATAAACATGATCAAATCATATTCATGCTCAACGCAAACACCAAATAACAATTGTTTAGGTTCAATACTAATCCTGAAAGTATAGGAAGTGTGCGATGATGATCATATCAATCTTGGAGCCACTTCCAACACACATCGTCACTTCGCCCTTAACTAGTCTCTGTTCATTCTGTAACTCCTGTTTCGAGTTAGTAATCTTAGCAACTGAACTAGTATCAAATACCTAGGGGCTACTACAAACACTAGTAAGGTACACAATAATATGTATATCAAATATACCATTGTTCACTTTGCCATCCTTCTTATCCACCAAATGTTCGGGGCAGTTCCACTTCCAGTGACCATTTCCTTTGCAGTATAAGCACTCAATTTCAGGCTTGGGTCCAGCTTTGGGCTTGTTCATGGGAGTGGCAACTTGCTTGCCATTCTTCTTGAAGTTCCCTTTCTTTTCCTTTGCCCTTTTTCTTGAAACTAGTGGTCTTGTTAACCATCAACACTTGATGCTCTTTCTTGATTTCTACCTTCGACGATTTCAACATCGTGAAGAGCTCGGGAATCTTTTCCGTTATCCATTGCACATTATAGTTCATCACGAAGTTCTAGTAGCTTGGTGATAGTGACTAGAGAATTTGTCAATCACTATCTTATCTGGAAGATTAACTCCCACTTGATTCAAGCGATTGTAGTGCCCAAACATTCTGTGCACATGCTCACTAGCTGAGCTATTCTCCTCCATCTTGTAGGCAAAGTATTTGTCAGAGGTATCATACCTCCCGACACGGGCATGAGCCTAAAATACCAATTTCAGCTCTTGGAACATCTCATATGCTCTGTGGCGTTCAAAACATTTTTGAAGTCCCGGTTCTAAGCCGTAAAGCATGGTGCACTAAAATATCAAGTAGTCATCATATCGAGCTTGCTAAACGTTCATAACGTTTATATCTGCTCCTGCAATAGGTCTGTCACCTAGCGGTGCATCAAATACATAATTCTTCTGTGCAGCAATGAGGATAATCCTCAGATCACGGACCTATTCTGCGTCATTGCTACTGTCATATTTCAACTTAGTTTTCTCTAGGAACATATCAAAAAACATAGGGGAGCTACATCGCGAGCTATTGATCTACAACATAGTTATGCAGATACTATCAGGACTAAGTTCATGATAAATTAAAGTTCAATTAATCATATTAGTTAAGAACTCCCACTTAGATAGACATATCCCTCTAGTCATCTAAATGATCACGTGATCCAAATCAACTAAACCATGTCCGATCATCACGTGAGATGGAGTAGTTTTCAATGGTGAACATCACTATGTTGATCATACCTACTATATGATTCACGCTCAACCTTTCGGTCTCCAGTGCTCCGAGGCCATATCTGCATATGCTAGGCTCGTCAAGTTTAACCTGAGTACTCCACGTGTGCAAAACTGGCTTGCACCCGTTGTATGCGAATGTAGAGCTTATCACACCCGATCATCACGTGGTGTCTTGATACGTCTCCAACGTATCTATAATTTTTGATTGTTCCATGCTATTATATTATCTATTTTGGATGTTAATGGGCTTTATTTTACACTTTATATTATTTTTGGGACTAACCTATTAACCGGAGGCCCAGCCCGAATTGCTGTTTTGTTGCCTATTTCAGTGTTTCGTAGAAAAGGAATATCAAACGGAGTCCAAAAGGAATGAAACCTTCGGGAACGTGATTTTTGGAACAAACGTGATCCACAGGACTTGGAGTGGACGTCAAGCAATCAATGAGGCGGCCACGAGGCAGGGGGCGCGCCCTCCCCCCTCGTGGGCCCCTCGTTGCTCCACCGACCTACTTCTTCCTCCTATATATGTTCACATACCCCGCAAACATACAGGAGCACTACGAAACCCTATTTCCACCGCCACAACCTTCTGTACCCAGGAGATCCCATATTGGGGCCTTTTCCGGAGCTCCGCCGGAAGGGGCATTGATCACGGAGGGCCTCTACATCAACTCCATGGCCCCTCCGATGATGTGTGAGTAGTTTACCTCAGACCTACAGGTCCATAGCTAGTAGCTAGATGGCTTCTTCTCTCTCTTTGGATCTCAATACAAAGTTCTCCTCGATTCTCTTGGAGATATATTCAATGTAATCTTCTTTTGCGGTGTGTTTGTCAAGATCCGATGAATTGTGGGTTTATGATCCAGATTATCTATAAACAATATTTGAATATTCTCTGAATTCTTTTATGTATGGTTGGTTTATCTTTGCAAGTCTCTTCGAATTATCAGTTTGGTTTGGCCTACTAGATTGATATTTCTTGCAATGGGAGAACTGCTTAGCTTTGGGTTCAATCTTGCGGTGCTCGATCCCAGTGACAGAAAGGGAAACGACACGTATTGTATTGTTGCCATCGAGGATAAAAAGGTGGGGTTTACATCATATTGCATGAGCTTATCCCTCTACATCATGTCATCTTGCTTAAAGCGTTACTCTGTTCTTATGAACTTAATACTCTAGATGCATGCTGGATAGGGGTCGATGTGTGGAGTAATAGTAGTAGATGCAGGCAGGAGTCAGTCTACTTGTCACGGACGTGATGCCTATATACATGATCATGCCTAGATATTCTCATAGTTATTCGCTTTTCTATCAATTGCTCGACAGTAATTTGTTCACCCACCGTAATACTTATGCTATCTTGAGAGAAACCACTAGTGAAACCTATGGCCCCCGGGTCTATTTTCCATCATACAAGTTTCCAATCTATTTTATTTTGCAATCTTTACTTTCAATCTATATGATAAAAATACCAAAAAAAACTTATCTTATTATTATCATCTCTATCAGATCTCACTCTTGCAAGTGGCCGTGAAGGGATTAACAACCCCTTTATCGCGTTGGCTGTGAGGTTCTTATTTGTTTGTGTAGGTACGAGGTGACTCGCGCGTGGTCTCCTACTGGATTGATACCTTGGTTCTCAAAATCTGAGGGAAATACTTACGCTGCTTTACTGCACCACCCTTTCCTCTTCAAGGGAAAACCAACGCAGTTCTCAAGAGGTAGCAAGAAGGATTTCTGGCGCCGTTGCCGGGGAGATCTACGCCAAGTCAAGACATACCAAGTACCCATCACAACTCTTATCCTTCGCATTACATTATTTGTCATTTTCCTCTCGTTTTCCGCTCCCGCACTTCACCCTTGCCATTTTATTCGCCCTCTTGTTCCGTTAACCTCTTTTCCGCTTGCTTCGTCGTTATGGCTAGTCCTTTATCTACTCCTCTGTCTCCCAATTTTGAAGTTCTCCACTTCAAACAAAGACAAGGAGAAAACTTAAAAGATGCTTGGTATAGGATGATAAAATCTTATCATGATTGCACTATAGAGGGAGACTCTAAGATTTTACTTCGTAATTTTTATATTGGGCTCACCATACCCCATAGGCAACTCCTTGATTTCGCTGCCAAGGGGAATTTTATTGATATTTATCCTAGTGTTGCTTATGAAATTATAGAAGGGATAGTAGGAATACTTCCCCACAAAAGGGACCATCTCCTGAGGGAACCCAAATCTTAGAGAAATTATGTGAATTGCAAAAATCTATTGAACCTCTTAAAAATGCTGGAGGGAACCTTCACCGCATGAATACATTGATTACACTTTGCAATAAGAGGTTGGATGCTCTAGATCTAAAAATCTCTGAGTATGAAGGGAAACATAAGGAACCTCCTAGATTCGAGCATAACTCCATTGAAAAGATAAATGCCAAAGATGATAATACTTAGATCTATCCTTGCTTTTATGCCTAGCTAAGGGCGTTAAACGTTAGCGCTTGTTGGGAGGTAACCCAATTTTATTTTTATTCCTTCCTTTTTGCTCCTGTTTAGTAATAAATAATTTATCTAGCCTCTGTTTTGTTTGTGTTTTTTGTGTTTAATTAGTGTTTGTTCCAAGTAGAACCGTTGGGAAGACTTGGGGAAAGTCTTTTTGATCGTGCTGTAAAAAATAGAAACTTTAGCGCTCACCAGAATTGCTGCCATTTTTTATTGGAGAGAGATATTTAGTTAATTATTTTTGAAGATGATTAATAGATAAATTACTCATGTCCAGAAATTTATTTTATAATTTTTGGGGTTCCAGAAGTGGTCGAAACCTACAGATTACTACGGACTGTTCTGTTTTTGACAGATTCTGTTTATCGTGTGTTGTTTGCTTATTTTGATGAATCTATGGCTAGTAATAGAGTTTATGAACCATAGAAAAGTTGGAATACAGTAGGTTTAACACCAATATAAATCAATAATGAGTTCATTACAGTACCTTGAAGTGGTGGTTTGTTTTCTTTTACTAACGGAGCTCACGAAGATTTTCTTTTAAGTTTTGTGTTGTGAAGTTTTCAAGTTTTGGGTAAGGATTTGATGGATTATGGAACAAGGAGCGGCAAGAGCCTAAGCTTGGGGATTCCCAAGGCACCCCAAGGTAAAATCCAAGGACACCAAAAAGCCTAAGCTTGAGGATGCCCCGGAAGGCATCCCCTCTTTCGTCTTCGTCTATCGGTAACTTTACTTGGAGCTATATTTTTATTCGCCACATGATATGTGTTTTGCTTGGAGCGTCTTGTATGATTTGAGTCTTTGCTTTCTAGTTTACCACAATTATCCTTTCTGTACACACCTTTTGGGATAGACACGCATGAATTGGAATTAATTAGAATACTCTATGTGCTTCACTTATATCTTTTGAGCTATATAGTTTTTTGCTCTAGTGCTTCGCTTATATCTTTTAGGGCACGGCGGTGGTTCTACTTTATAGAAATAATTGATCTCTCATGCTTCACTTATATCATTTTGAGAGTCCTTTAGAACAGCATGGTATTTCACTTTGGTTATAAATTTTAAATGCTAAGAGAAGTTGGATGCTTGATAGATGGTTTTGAGATATAACGGTGGTAATATTAGAAGTGTGCTAGTTGAGTAATTGTGAAATTGATGAATACCTGTGTTGAAGTTGGCAAGTCCCGTAGCATGCACGTATGGTGAACATTATGTGACAAATTTGAAGCATGTGGTGTTCTTTGACTGCTTTCCTTATGAGTGGCGGTCGGGGACGAGCGATGGTCTTTTCCTACCAATCTAACCCCCTAGGAGCATGCGCGTAGTGCTTGGTTTTCATGACTTGTAGATTTTTGTAATAAGTATGTGAGTTCTTTATGACTAATGTTGAGTCCATGGATTATACGCACTCTCACCCTTCCATCATTGCTAGCCTCTTCGGTACCGTGCATTGCCCTTTCTCACCTTGAGAGTTGGTGCAAACTTTGCCGGTGCATCCAAACCCCGTGATATGATACGCTCTATCACACATAAGCCTCCTTATATCTTCCTCAAAACAGCCACCATACCTACCTATTATGGCATTTCCATAGCCATTCCGAGATATATTGCCATGCAACTTTCCACCGTTCCATTTATTATGACACGTATCATCATTGTCATATTGCTTTGCATGATCATGTAGTTGACATCGTATTTGTGGCAAAGCCACCGTTCATAAATTTTTTCATAGATGTCACTCTTGATTCATCGCAATCCTAGTACACTGTCGGAGGCATTCACATAGAGTCATATTTTGTTCTAAGTATCGAGTTGTAATTCTTGAGTTGTAAGAAAATAAAAGTGTGATGATCATCATTAGAGCATTGTCCCATGTGAGGAAAGGATGATGGAGACTATGATTCCCCCACAAGTCGGGATGAGACTTTGGACGAAAAAAAGAGAAAAAAAGAAAGAAAAGAGGACAAAAAAAGAAAAAGAAAAGAAGGCCCAAATAAAAAATAAAAAAGGAAAAAAACAAATAAATAAATAATAAATGAGAGAAAAAGAGAGAAGGGACAATGTTACTATCCTTTTTCCACACTTGTGCTTCAAAGTAGCACCATGATCTTCATGATAGAGAGTCTCTTATTTTGTCACTTTCATATACTAGTGGGAATTTTTCATTATAGAACTTGGCTTGTATATTCCAATGATGGGCTTCCTCAAATACCCTAGGTCTTCGTGAGCAAGCGAGTTGGATGCACACCCACTTAGTTTCTTTGATGAACTTTCATATATTTATAGCTCTAGTGCATCCGTTGCATGGCAATCCCTACTCCTTGCATTGACATCAATCGGTAGGCATCTCCATAGCCCATTGATTATCCGCGTCAATGTGAGACTTTCTCCATTTTGTCTTCTCACACAACCTCAATCATCATATTCTATTCCACCCATAGTGCTATGTCCATGGCTCGCGCTCATATATTGCGTAAAAGTTGAAAGAGTTTGAAAAGGCTAAGTATGAAACAATTGCTTGGCTTGTCATCGGGGTTGTGCATGATGCGAGCATTTTGTGTGACGAAAATGAAGCATGGCCAAACTATATGACTTTGTAGGGATAAGTTTTCTTTCGCTATGGTATTTTGATAAGACATAATTGCTTGATTAGCATGCTTGGAGTATTATTATTTTTATGTCAACAATAAACTTTTATCTTGAATCTTTCGGATCTGAACATTCATGCCACAATAGAGAAAAATACATCGAAGAATATTCTAGAAAGCATTCCACATCAAAAATTCTGTTTTTATCATTTACCTACTCGAGGACGAGTGGGAATTAAGCTTGGGGATGCTAATATGTCTCCAATGTATCTATAATTTTTGATTGTTCCATGCTATTATATTATATGTTTTGCATGTTAATGGGCTTTATTTTACACTTTTATATTATTTTTGGGACTAACCTATTAACCGGAGGCCCAGCCCGAATTGCTGTTTTTTTGCCTATTTCAGTGTTTCGTAGAAAAGGAATATCAAAAGGAGTCCAAACGGAATGAAACCTTCGGGACATGTGATACGTCTCCAACGTATCTATAATTTTTGATTGCTCCATGCTATATTATCTACTGTTTTGGACATTATTGGGCTTTATTATCCACGTTTATATTATTTTGGGGACTAACCTATTAACCGGAGGCCCAGCCCAGAATTGTTGTTTTTTGCCTGTTTTAGGGTTTCGAAGAAAAGGAATATCAAACGGAGTCCAAACGGAATGAAACCTTCGGGAACATGATTTTCTCAACGAACAAGACCCAGGAGACTTGGACCCTACGTCAAGACACAAAAGAGGAGGCCACGAGGTAGGGGGCGCGCCTCCCCCCCCCCAAGGCGCGCCCTCCACCCTCGTGGGTCCCCTGTTGCTCCACCGACGTACTTCTTCCTCCTATATATACCTACGTACCCCCAAACGATCATATACGGAGCCAAAACCCTAATTCCACCGCCGCAACTTTCTGTATCCATGAGATCCCATCTTGGGGCCTATTCTGGAGCTCCGCCGGAGGGGGCATCGATCACGGAGGGCTTCTACATCAACACCATAGCCCCTCCGATGAAGTGTGAGTAGTTTACCTCAGACCTACGGGTCCATAGTTATTAGCTAGATGGCTTCTTCTCTCTTTTTGGATCTCAATACAGTGTTCTCCCGCTCTCTTGTGGAGAACTATTCGATGTAATCTTCTTTTTGCGGTGTGTTTGTTGAGACCGATGAATTGTGGGTTTATGATCAAGTCTATCTATGAATAATATTTGAATCTTCTCTGAATTCTTTTATGTATGATTGGTTATCTTTACAAGTCTCTTTGAATTATCAGTTTGGTTTGGCCTACTAGATTGATCTTTCTTGCAATGGGAGAAGTGCTTAGCTTTGGGTTCAATCGTGCGGTGTCCTTTCCCAGTGACAGTAGGGGCAGCAAGGCACGTATTTTATTGTTGCCATCGAGGATAACAAGATGGGGTTTTCATCATATTGCATAAGTCTATCCCTCTACATCATGTCATCTTGCTTAAGGCGTTACTCTGTTTTTAACTTAATACTCTAGATGCATGCTGGATAGCGGTCGATGAGTGGAGTAATAGTAGTAGATGCAGGCAGGAGTCGGTCTACTTGTCTCGGACGTGATGCCTATATACATGATAATACCTAGATATTCTCATAACTATGCTCAATTATGTCAATTGCTCAACAGTAATTTGTTCACCCACCGTAGAATACTTATGCTCCCGAGAGAAGCCACTAGTGAAACCTATGGCCCCCGGGTCTATCTTTATCATATTAATCTCCTACTACTTAGTTATTTCCTTTGCTATTTACTTTGCCTTTATTTTACTTTGCATCTTTATCACAAAAATACCAAAAATATTATCTTTATCATATCTATCAGATCTCACTCTCGTAAGTGGCCTTATAGGGATTGACAACCCCTATTTGCGTTGGTTGCGAGGATTTATTTGTTTTGTGCATGTACGAGGGACTCGCGTGTAGCCTCCTACTGGATTGATACCTTGGTTCTCAAAAACTGAGGGAAATACTTACGCTACTTTGCTGCATCATCCCTTCCTCCTTGGGGAAAACCAACGCAGTGCTCAAGAGGTAGCAACGTGATTTTTGGAACAAATGTGATCTAGAGGACTTGGAGTGGACGTCAAGTAATCAACGAGGCGGCCATGGAGCAGGGGGGGCGCCTACCCCCCTGGGCGCACCCTCCCCCTCGTGGGCCCCTCGTTGCTCCACCGACCTACTTCTTCCTCCTATATATGTTCACATACCCGGCAAACATCCAGGAGCACCACGAAACCCTATTTCCACCACCGCAACCTTATGTACCCAAGAGATCCCATTTTGGGGCCTTTTCCGGAGCTCTGCGGAGGGGGCATTGATCACGGAGGGCCTCTACATCAACTCCATGGCCCCTCCGATGATGTGTGAGTAGTTTACCTCAGACCTACGGGTCCATAGCTAGTAGCCAGATGGCTTCTTCTCTCTCTTTGGATCTCAATACAAAGTTCTCCTCGATTCTCTTGGAAATCTATTCGATGTAATCTTGTTTTGCGGTGTGATTGTCGAGATCCGATGAATTGTGGGTTTATGATCTAGATTATCTATGAACAATATTTGAATCTTCTCTGAACTCTTTTATGTATGATTGGTTTATCTTTGCAAGTCTCTTCGAATTATCAGTTTGGTTTGGCCTACTAGATTGATCTTTCTTGCAATGGGAGAAGTGCTTAGCTTTGGGTTCAATCTTGCGGTGCTTGATCCCAGTGACAGAAAGGGAAACGACACGTATTGTATTGTTGCCATCGAGGAAAAAAAGATGGGCTTTACATCATATTGCATGAGTTTATCCCTCTACATCATGTCATCTTGCTTAAGGCGTTACTCTGTTCTTATGAACTTAATACTCTAGATGCATGCTGGATAGCGGTCGATGTGTGGAGTAATAGTAGTAGATGCAGGCAGGAGTCGGTCTACTTGTCACGGACGTGATGCATATATACATGATCATGCCTAGATATTATCATAATTATTTGCTTTTCTATCAATTGCTCGACAGTAATTTGTTCACCCACCGTAATACTTATGCTATCTTGAGAGAAGCCACTAGTGAAACCTATGGCCCCTGGGTCTTTTTTCCATCATACAAGTTTTCAATCTATTTTATTTTGCAATCTTTACTTTCAATATATATCATAAAAATACCATAAAAATACTTATCTTATTATTATCATCTCTATCAGATCTCACTCTTGCAAGTGGCTGTGAAGGGAATGACAACCCCATTTTCGCGTTGGTTCCGAGGTTCTTATTTGTTTGTGTACGTACGAGGTGACTCGCGCGTGGTCTCCTAATGGATTGATACCTTGGTTCTCAAAAACTGAGGGAAATACTTATGCTGCTTTACTGCACCACCCTTTCCTCTTCAAGGGAAAACCAACATAGTGCTCAAGAGGTAGCATGTCTCGGCACGACAAACTATCGCAGCGGTGCATACTCAGGGAGAACACTTATACCTTGAAATTTAGTGAGAGATCATCTTATAATGCTACCGTCGAATTAAGCAAAATAAGATGCATAAAGGATAAACATCACATGCAATCAAAATATGTGACATGATATGGCCATGATCATCTTGTGCCTTTGATCTCCATCTCCAAAGTACCGTCATGATATCTATCGTCACCGGCATGACACCATGATCTCCATCATCTTGATCTCTATCAACGTGTCATCACATGGTCGTCTCGCCAACTATTGCTCTTGCAACTATTGCTAGCGCATAGTGATAAAGTAAACCAATTATTTGGCGCTTGCATCTTATGCAATAAAGAGACAACCATAAGGCTTCTGCCAGTTGCCGATAACTTCAACAAAAACATGATCATCTCATACAACAACTTATATCTCATCACGTCTTGACCATATCACATCACAACAAGCCCTGCAAAAACAAGTTAGATGTCCTCTACTTTGTTGTGGCAAGTTTTACGTGGCTGTTACGGGCTGAGCAAGAACCGTTCTTACCTACGCATCAAAAACCACAATGCGGTATAGTGATTGCTTTTTTATCTTCAGAAAGAACCCTGTTCATTGAATCCGATTCAACTAAAGTTGGAGAAACTGACACCCACCAGCCACCTGTGCGCGAAGCACGTCGGTAGAACCAGTCTCGCGTAAGCGTACGCGTAATGTCGGTCTGGGTCGCTTCATCCAACAATACCGCCGAATCAGGAATCAACTAGTGACGGCAAGCAATATATATATACCCACGCCCACAACTCCTTTGTGTTCTACTGGTGCATATAACATCTACGCATAGACCTGGCTCAGATGCCACTGTTGGAGAACGCGGTAATTTCAAAAAAAATCCTACGCACACGCAAGATCATGGTGATGCATAGCAACGAGAGCGGAGAGTATCGTCTACATACCCTCGTAGACCGTAAGCGGGAGCGTTATGACAACGCGGTTGATGTAGACGTACGTCTTCAGGATCGACCGATCTAGCACCGAAGGTACGACACCTCCGCGATCTGCACACATTCAGCTCGGTGACGTCCCGCGAACTCACGATCCAGTAGAGCTTCGAGGGAGAGTTTCGTTAGCACGACGACGTGATGATAGTGATGATGATGCTACCAGAACAGGGCTTCGCCTAAGCACCGCTACGATAGAACCGAGGTGGATTATGGTGGAGGGGGGCACCACACACGGCTAAAAGATCAATGATCAACTTGTGTGTCTATGGGGTGCCCCCTCCCCGTATATAAAGGAGTGGAGGAGGGGAAGGAGGCCAGCCTCCTAGGCGTGCCCCAAGGGGAGTCCTACTCCCACCAGGAGTAGGATTCCACCCCTTCCATGAGTAGGAGTAAGAGGAAAGGAAGGAGAAGAGATGGGGAAGGAAAAAGGCCCCCCCCTTCCTAGTCCAATTCGGACTAGAGGGGGAGGGGGCGCACGGCCTGCCCTGGCCGCCCCTTCCTCTCTCCACTAAGGCCCATGAGGCCCAATACACTCCCCGGGGGGTTCCGGTAACCCCCCGGTACTCCGGTATTCATCCAAACTTACTCGGAACCCTTCCGATGTCCAAACATAGTCATCCAATATATAAATCTTTATGTCTCGACTATTTAGAGACTCCTCGTCATGTCCGTGATAAAATCCGGGACTCCAACTATCTTCTGTACATCAAAACACATAAACTCGTAATACCGATCGTCACCGAACATTAAGCGTGCGGACCCTACGGGTTCAAGAACTATGTAGACATGACCGAGACATGTCTCCGGTCAATAACCAATAGCAGAACCTGGATGCTCATATTGGCTCCTACATATTCTACGAAGATCTTTATCGGTCAAACCGCATAACAGTATACGCTGTTCCCTTTTTCATCGGTATGTTACTTGCCCGAGATTCGATCGTTGGTATCTCAATACCTAGTTCAATCTCGTTACCGGCAAGTCTCTTTACTCGTTCCGTAATGCTACATCCCGTAACTAACTCATTAGCTACATTGCTTGCAAGGCTTATTGTGATGTACATTACCGAGAGGGCCCAGAGATACCTCTCCGACAATCGGAGTGACAAATCCCAATCTTGATCCATGCCAATTCAACAAATACCATCGAAGACACCTGTAGAGAACCTTTATAATCACCCAGTTATGTTGTTATGTTTGGTAGCACACAAAGTGTTCCTCCGGTATTCGGGAGTTGCATCATCTCATAGTCATAGGAACATGTATAGTTATGGAGAAAGCAATAGCAACAAACTAAATGATCATCGTGCTAAGCTAACGGATGAGTCAAGTCAATCACATCATTCTCTAATGATGTGATCCCGTTAATCAAATGACAACTCATGTCTATGGTTAGGAAACATAACCATCATTGATTCAACGAGCTAGTCAAGTAGAGGCAAACTAGTGACACTCTGTTTGTCTATGTATTCACAGATGTACTAAGTTTCTGGTTTATATAATTCTAGCATGAATAATAAACATTTATCATGATATAAGGAAATATAAATAACAACTTTATTACTGTCTCTAGGGCATATTTCCTTCAGCTGACATCTCCGACAACGAGTAGTGTAGAGTAGCTTAGGCTATCTATGCAGTACATAGATTTTAGAGCAACTATAGCCGGATATGTCAAATATGGCTCCTCAAACGCCCGCGGACGCGCCCAGGCACGCCTCAAATTTCAAGCATTGCATGCACACATCTCATACTAGATTCTTAAATCCATACAAAGACATGCAAACTAAATAAACCTATGTACTACGTTGATCACCTAGCTACTCGTCGTCGGAGATGTTGACGATCTCCGTGCCCGGTTCCGACTACATGGACGGCGGCTGTAGCTCCGGCTTCTCCACTTCGGCCTCCTCCGCCTCTATCTCCGTGTCGAGTTCGACGAAGAGCGCGTCGGATGCCGCCTGCTCCTGTCGGAGGAACGCCCGGTTGGCCTCCACATAGGCCTCATCCTGGATGGACTCCGGGATGGCCTGCTGCTCCGCCATCTCCTCCGATTGGGCGACGGCGAACTCCGCCTCTGCCTGCTCCATGTTGAAGCCCGGTAGCTCCTTCTCTGTCTCCTCCGCCTCCGCCTCCACCTCCATTGGAGCCTATTCCTATCCCTCCTCTTCCCACGACTGCTCCTCCTCCTCCGGCTCCGGCGAGTCCGGAGGTAGCCCGGCAGTGATACGAGCGGCGTGCGCAGCCTGTCTCGCCCGGATCTCTTGCTGGATTTCGTATCGGCGCTCTGGCATGAGCATTGCGTAGTAGGTGATCTTCCTTTGGACCATAGCGGAGCGCCGGAGCGTGAGCAGAGCGCCGGAGCGGGAGAGGGTGGAGGTGGATGGGCTCGGACTGACGGTACGAAGAGGGGGAAGGTGGATGGGTTAGGGTTCCGGGACGTCGGCCGGCTCAAATAGCCGGATTTGGTCTTGGGCGGCAAGCCAGAGCGGCGTCATGCGACGTTCACACCGCAGCGACGGACGTGACGTCCGTCGGACCGCCGGGTTTCATTTTCGCGTGGGTCCCCGCCATCAGACCGACGTGGCGGGCGTGTCCGGGCGCGACCAGGCGCCCATCCGCCTCATAATTGCGCTGAATATGAGGGGTGTCGGTCAGCCCGGGCGTTTGAGGCCCGTTTGAGGGGCCGTCTGGGTCGAAAAATCGTGATCGGACCGTGACAGGGCGGGCCGTCCGGATGTTTGTGAAGGGTTTGAGGTGTCTAGTTGTAGATGCTTTTATTTTGCATACTTTGCATGGATTTGTGGTATTAAATATGATGTAGTTGGATACAGTGGACAAATTTTGATTTATACGGGTTGGATTGTCCATGTCCAGCTACGATGCTCTTGTAACACACACAGCTCGCTGGGATCAGATGTTTTTCATATTTTTTTTGAAACGGAGGCAAAAGATTTGCCCCATTCATTAAATAAGAAGGAGGTTTAACAAGGTTTTCACGCACCGGCCAAAGGCCGAAAAGAAAATACAAGCCGTTACTCTCCCGGCATTAGAGGACCCAAATGTTTTGCCCCTGCCAGGACCCATAGCGTCGCCTCGTGCTTGATTGCTTGGAGGGTGGTAAACGTTGGAGCGGAGCGGCCTCGAAAAACCCGTGCGTTCCTCTCATCCCAAATTGCTTTCGAAACGAGCATGAAGATAGACGGCATCACTTTTTTGTGAGCACTGTGGGCGGAAGCCGATTCACACCACCACTCATGGATGCTCCTGTAAGCCGCCCAACCTGAAGTATCCAAATCAATGAGTTGAAGCCAAGCTCTGACCATCTCCCAAACTCTCAAGGTGTATCTACATTGAAAGAAAATGTGCTCAACGGTCTCTTGCTCACGCCTACAGAAGGTGCACGGGCCACTGTTTGGCCACCCTCGCTTGGCCAAGCGAATGGATGTCCATAACCTGTCTTGGATGGCAAGCCATGCAAGAAATTTTACTTTCGGGGGTGCCCAGGCTGTCCAGACCACCTTGTACCTGGCAGAAGGGGTGATTGTCAAGTAGTGCATGTTATAAGCCGAAGATGCCGAGTAGCTCCTACAGGCCGTGTGTTTCCACAAAATGGTATCCTCCACGCCCACTTGTAGCTGCACTCCGCGAAGGAGGATCCAAAGATCCAGGAATTGCCGAATGTGCTCGAGTGTGAATATTGTCGTCATATTGATCTTGGTGATCCAGACATTCTATGATAATGCCTCCCTGACCTTCCAGGTTTTCCTCTTGGAGGCGTCAAAAATAAGCGGGGCAATATCTTTTGGTTTCCTCCCATTGAGCCATGGGGACTCCCAAAAAAGGGCGCGCGCCCCATCCCCAATCGTGATAGTAGTGGAGGCGTAGAAAAAAGCTTTGTCGTCCTTGTCGCATGGATTTCCAAGCCCAACCCACAAGCGAGAAGGGTCCGTCCACTCGAGCCACAACCAGCGGAGTCTGAGTGCTTGGCAAAAATTCGCAAGATTGAGCACACCAAGGCCGCCACACTCCTTAGGCCTACAGACGCTTTCCCAGTTGACTTTACATTTGGCCCCGGTCGTTTTGCTAGACCCCGACCAGAAGAAGGCACACTCCAGCCTGGTGATGTTGCTTAAAATGCCGGGAGGGATGACGAGGGCCGTGGCAGTGTAGACCACCAAGGAGGTCATGACCGACATGACCAAGACCCCACGACCCGGAGCAGCAATATATCTTCCCTCCCAAGGAATAAGCTTGGTAGCCACTTTATCTTCGAGATATTGGAAGTCCACACGCTTGAGCCTCCGAACTGAGAGAGGAAGGCCCAAGTACTTCAGGGGGAAGGAAGCCCGCGCCGCCGGGAGCCCCTGGAGGATGTTGTCAAGATCATAGTTCTGACAGCGGATAGGGACGACTGAGCTTTTGTGAAGATTAGTGCAGAGACCGGTGACCTCTCCAAAGCAATGCAGAATGGTGGCAAGGTTGGTTACATCGTCTTTTATTGGCTTAACAAAAACAGCCGCATCATCGGCGTAAAGGGAGGTACGAAAGGAGGAGCCACGACCCCTAATCTTGTGCAGTAGCCCTTTAGTCGTGGCCAGATCTAGCAATTGCTGAAGCGGGTCAATGGCGAGGACAAATAGTAGCGGGGATACCGGGTCACCCTGCCGTAGGCCCTGGCCGTGCTTTATCGGTTGTCCCGGCACCCCGTTCAGCAAGACTCTGGAAGAGGAGGTACGAAGAAGTGCAGCGATCCAATCCCGGAAAATGCTTGGAAAACCCCGTCATTGTAGAAGATCAAGAATGTAGTCCCAGCGCACGGAATCAAAGGCTTTCCGGATATCTAGCTTGAACAACAAGGATGGTGTTTTGCCTCGGTTGAGACGGCGAGCCATATTCCGCACATACATGAAGTTATCATGAATACTCCTCTTTTTTATGAAAGCGCTCTGGGCGTTGGAAACGAGTCTATTCATGTGCGGGCTGAGCCTCATTGCAAGCATCTTGGCTATAATCTTCGCGATGGCATGAATCAAACTAATCGGTCTGTAGTCGGCGATGCCCTCCGCCCCCTCCTTCTTTGGGAGAAGAACCACATTTGCTGAATTTAGCCACTGCAAGTTGGAGGTTTGCAAATTCCCAAAGGAGTGAATTACGTGCATCACATCCCCCTTGATGATCTCCCAACAACTTTTGAAAAAAGCTCTAGTGAAACCATCTGGTCCGGGAGCCTTGTCGCTCGGCATTCCGTTAATGGCGGTTTGACCTCATCTCAGTGAATGGGGCAGGGCACCAAGCTCCTGTAGCTCCAGCTCCGGAAAGTTTAGGTTGTCCCAGTTGAGGTCTTTTTCTCTCCGGGCGCCCCGCCCAAGGGCATTGGAGAAGTGATCAAAGATAATCTCCTCCTTGCGCTCATGCTCGGTTGCCCACCCGTTGTTGTGCTTGAGTCGCAGAATGTGATTTTTACGCCTCCTAGCATTCACCCGCAGGTGAAAAAATTTCGTATTGGCATCGCCCTCCTTCAGGCTGGTGATACGTGCACATTGCTTTTTCCGAGAGTGCTCAAGCACCGACAAACTGATCACCCTCCTCTTGAGTCTGGCACGGAGGTCTTGCTCCCCGGCGGAGAGCAGCCTGGATTCTTGCGCTACATCCAATTTGAGAATAATCAAGAGGGCAGCATGTAGGTGGATTTTGGCTTTGGAGAAAAGGGATCTGCTCCAGACCGACAAACGGGAACCCGTCCTCTGTAGCTTATTGAACAAGACCTGGTAGGGGTCAGAGTGTCCCACATCAATCTGCCAAGCTCTCTTGACCACCTCCTGGAACCCGGGAATGGATGTCCAAAAGTTTTCGAATCTGAAAATGCGTGGTCGCCGCGGGCCATGGTCATCAGCAAGGAGCAACGGGCAATGGTCAGAAAGCGACGAGGACAGGGCGTGTAGTACATGGGTGCCAAAACACAGATCCCACTCATCGTTACAGAAGAAGGAGTCTAACTTGCAAAGCGTCGGGTTTTGACGCTCATTACTCCATGTGAAGCGCCTATTCTGCATGTGGATCTCCCTAAGCTCACACGAGTTGAGCGCTGTCCAAAAACGGTTGATACGGCTAGAGTTCACATTACACTTGTTCTTATCCCGGGCCTTACAAATTTGGTTGAAATCACCAAGCGCCAACCACTTAGTGCCTGGCGGCGGCTTTAGGGCGATCAACTCGGCGAAGAAATCATTCTTCCTGGAGGAGGAGGTTGGCCCATACACGGATGTCAGCTTGAAGGAGATGTCGTTGGCGTGTATTTTTATATCAGCGGAGAGGCAAAATTCAGAAGCGACTGGAGACCCCTACAACATTATCGTCCCACAACATGAGTAATGCCGCCTCTGGTGCCTGTTGCCGGTCTCTGGGCAAAGCTGCACAAGTGATGACCCCCCGGGAAGGCCGCAAGGAACTGATCAACCAGGTCAAGCTTAGTCTCCTGAAGGCATACAATATGACATGATGTAGCTGCAATTGTTTCATGAACTGTAGAGCATCGGTCAGGGCAGTTCAGACCACGGACATTCCACGGCAGAAAATTGATTGGTTGTGCTAACATGATAGAACCAGATGAGCATCAAGGTTGGAATGGCAGAGTAGCACAAACACAGGAAGTAAGTGCAGACGCCCATTAGGGGCACAACACACAGAAATACAAGATAAACTATGATACATGCTCCACGTAGGGAAGCCCTCATTGTAGGATGGAACTAGCATGGCAACCAGGGGAAGCCCAGGTGCATAACTACAAGCTGGGCCTCCAGGCATTGGTCACCAGCTGCTCCTCATCAATGTCCAGCGCTGCAGATCCTCCACGTGCAAGAAGGGCTTCCTCGGCCGCCACGGCAGAGGCATCATCAAGCTGGAAAATCTGACGCAGGGCACCTATCACCTCATCGGATAACTGGTCCTTGAACTTGAGCTCGAGGGCGGAGATTGCAGCTTCCGTGATGTCTTCCCCATCTTGAACTATGCCTAGGCCACGGCAAACAATCTTCTGGGCAGCAGCTTCCACCGGAGCCGCGCGTGCCCTCCCAGCGGCCCGAAGACGCGCACTTGAGCGACGTAAGGTGTAGCCGATGGAGATGCCAGCCAGGGTTTTGCGACGATTTGCCAACATCCTGCGCGGCGAAGGAGCAGGTGCCTCCAGGAGGCCTCCCTGCAGCGGCTGAAAAAGGTGCTGCAAACCATCAGGTTGAGACTGACCCTCGTTCTCGGCATGTGGGGAGCAAATCGGTGTTCCCCCGGAGATCAGTGGTGATGCTGGGGAGCTCTGGAGACCAGGAGGGAGCGAAAGCTACCACAGGGGCGGAACCAGCCGAGCTGGGGAGCAGATGAGCAGCGCCTCTTGCAGGTGTGTGCTAAGAGCGCCCACCGAAACCACGTGCCTATCCTTGGAGTTGGAAGCCGCCGGAAGGACCGAGCTAGGCGAGCCCGGCGGCGTCAGGCTGTCTCGTGAGCGCCTCCTAACCAAGCCCGGAGACCGCGAACGGAGCAGGCTGCGACCCCTAGATGGCGCAGCGCGATCAAGCGGTGCCATATCTCCCAGCGGCTGCAGGATACGGCGCCACACCAAGGCGCCAGTCCGGTCTCGACGTAGCTGGGCGAGAGGAGTGCGCTCAGCATGGTCTCCCGTGGGCATGACACCCCCATCTGCCACCATGGCTTGCCCCTCGCGCCGGCGATCACGCCGGTCCTCCTGGCGACGGTCATCACGGCGCTCCCCGCGCTCACCGCCCGCACGCGAGCGACTGCGGAAAAAGCGGTCGCCCCAGGATCTTTGCCGCTCGGAATCGCGGCTGTGCCTGTCGTCGCCGCCACCTCTGTCGCGGCGACGCCTCTCGTCATCATCGTCGTGGCGTCGCCTGTCGTTGTCGTCATTGCATCCGTCCTCGACCACGGGCTGACCCCGATCGCGGACAGCAGCCTCGCCATCCACCACACCATATTGTCAGTCAAATATGTGCTGAAAACGTGACGTTGACGCGCCTTGAGTGAAGTCTTCATGAATGTCGAGGTGGATGATGACCCTGTAGGTGAGCCCCTTCCGTCCTTGCTGCGTCGCCGAGGAGCTGCTAGCGACGGCGCTGAAGCCAGGGAGGGGGCCCGAGCTGGAGACGACGATGTTGTCGCCGGACGCGCAGCCGCCGATGATGGTGAGCCACATGACCTTTGGGATGGAAGAAGGATTCGCCGTCCAGGCCCAAAGTTTGAGGGAGGACGCGTCTGCCTTCTGAGTTGTGGCAGTGTCGAAGTAGTGAGGCACCGCTGCACCCTCAAGCAGCTTCGCAACGACCTCCTCGTTCCAGGCATTGAGGGGCACGTTCTCCAAGCAGAGGTGGACGTGGTGGCGCAGCTCGACGGCGTCGGCGTGCGTGCGGGGCGACCAGTTGGAGACCCGGATGTCCAGCTCGCCGACGACGAACTTGCCTGGAGCTGCGGTGACGGTGTCACGGTGGTGCTGGTGACGGAAGGTGACGAAGAAGTCTTCTGGGTAGTGAGGGATGACGTCGAAGAACTCCTTGCTGATTCGGGTGTGGGTGTGGATGGCATCCGCGATAGCAGCGGCAGAAACACGCGGGCGACGACCACCGAGCCACACCAAGGCCGCATTGCTCATCAGGAAGCCGGCCTGCTGCTCGAGGGCTGGGGTGGTGGCCATGATCACCACGCCTTCAGCCAGCCGCGTCTCCGGATCCCCCATGCGAGGCATGCTTGCCGACGACACCGGGGGAAGCTGAGCCGGCGCTTGGACCGCAGGTGGCGGAGGAGGCGCAGTAGGGGATGCAGGTGCCGCTGCAGGTGGAGGTGGAGCCGCAGTAGCCGGACGGGGCGGAGCGGGAGGGGCAAAGCGCAGCTCACAATTCCTCGCTTTGTACCCGTTGCGGGAGCAGAGGTTGCACTGGATGGGGTCCCTGCAGTCGATGGCGATGTGGCCTCTAGTATTGCACCGGAAGCAGCGACGCCGCTCCCTCCATTGCCTTGAATGCGGGCCTGCAGCCCGGCTGCTGGCAGCTGGACGTAGGTTCCGTCTTGAATGCCGGTGGGTGGGAGGGGTGGATTTCCTCCACCAGTATGGGGGTTTGACCTCCTCCCAACGCACGTTGAGCCGTGGATCCGGCGTACGGCCAGTCCCGGCCGCAGGCACACCCCAACGAACATTAAGAGCGGACGCAGCGGCAGGAGCCTGCCCAGATACAAATTGCCGGTTTTCGGCGGGAGCAGAGCTCATAGCCCCGCGCACGGCATCGGCGAAGGATGGGGCGTCGCGCCCCTCAATGCCGCGCAGAGCAGCGGTCGTCTCAACCCCAGCTGGAGCGCAGTTGCCGTCTTGAATGCGGCTGGTGGAGGCTTCCCGCGAGTTGAAGGAGCGCAGCGGGGTTTCCGGGACAAAGGACGACCCTGACGGCGCCGGCCGGCGCGCGTCAGAAGGGGGCTTGCGAATCTGGATCTGGTAGGGGGGCGGGGGCGGGGTGGGGAAACCTGGCGGTCTTGGGGGGTAACCGACGCAGGAGGGGCAGGAGAGCCGGGGGACGCGGGCGACTCAGCTGCCATGGGGCTGGTGGCTGCGGCCACCGAAGCGGCGGGGCGCAGGGAGAGCACAGCGCGGTCGCCTGAGCCGACGCAGGAGGCAAGGCGAGATCTCCACTGTTTTTCATTTTCATTTCTCAGCATAACCAAAGATGAGCGCTCCTGGAGTTCCCAATTCGGGCCAGTTCTTTTGGACGATTCTATCAGAATCGCTTCCCTCCCTAGCTTCTCCCAGAATCACTACTTCATATGTTTTTTACAATCCTAGCTAATTAGACCTTAATTAGATAGGATTGTAAAAAAAATGAAGTGGCGATTCTGGAAAAAACTGAGAAGGGGGGCAATTCTGGGAGAATCGCCAAAAAGAACTGCCCTCCTTCATGTCGAGATGGAGGTTCGTCGAGCGGATCCGGGTGAAAACCTTGTTCTCGGCTTGTTGCCAAGAATGGTGATGGCGGCACTTTTTTTGTGTCATTAACTTCTTGAAGGCATCGTCGTGGAGATGCTCCAGACCTCTGTCCACTATCTCCGGGGGAAACCCTACATCAGTAGATCGGATGACAGGGCGCTCAATCTGGCGTCGTTTTTTCCTTTGAGGGCGGCATTTTTGGAGGTGTACACGGGCTCGAGGGGCCAGTGGACGGCTTCTTTGGTGGAGCGGTGCTTCATCTTACTCATTGATGGCGGCGAATCTCGGTGGTGTGACGCGGTGTAGACTCGATCTCCGATGCACGAAGATGGACTTGCGCAGGAGAAGGACGTTGTCTGGTGTCATGGTGGTGTCGATAACAGAGAGGCCTTGCAAGGTCAGTGCGTTAGTTTCTGCTCTGAAGATGGATTGGTGGAAGACGGCGGCGACAGCACATGAGACTGCGTCGGACCGGTTTGTACCCCAAACCCAGTATATGACTCGGTTGGGACCTCCGGCTTTAGATGTTAGGCTTTGGAGCGATGTCTGTTTGATATTAGGCTCGGACTATCGGCACCCCTTCATCAAATGGAAATGAGTAGTGACAGTTGTTGCTAAGATAATGGCTTCAGACTATCTAATATATTATTTTATAAGGTCTCGCCGACCAGCCCTATCCCTTCCCAACTTCATCCAAATAGATGAAAGGAATAACTTTTTGGTGAAACAAACCACATCAGTAGTGATGGTGGTTTTTTCTTTTTATGTTCATGAATATGTATCACTGTATCAGTCTATCCTGGATCCGTTGTAACGCGCACACACACTTTGCTAGTTTTCTCAGATTTCATGATCAACAAGCTGGCTTGGTCATTACAAACACAACAATGCCAAAAAATACTGACTGTGAAGCACAGGAACACACAAATAGGTAATTTAACCACCAATTGGAGTCAGTACAAACGGTAAGAAAGAGTAGAATGCATATGGTGTCTCTGCAAAAAATAAAACAAAAATTATGTGTATATAATACTCCAATCAGATCTGGTCAGTGTAGTCTGGTGGCACGAGGACAGTTGGAGTGTCCCCGCAAAAAAAAAGGACAGTTGGAGTCAGTAGCAGCTCCTGTCACATTAACAAACATCCTTTCACATAAGCAATAAAAAAACACTCACCGTGTCAACGTTGGGTACTCCTGCTCGGACAAGAACTTTTGTAGTTTTTGGTGAAGAGAGCTTTTCATACACGTGACCTATATGTGCATAAACACATGTCGATATGTATGTATGCAGTTCTGGGTGAAGATAGCATTTCATGCACGTGCATAAACACATGCCGGTACATATGTAGTCGCGAGCAATTGTAATCAGGATGTGGGCGTTGAACTGAAAATCATGCACCCCAAGGCCATATCCATCACAAATGGCGAGAGAGTGTGTTCTATGTCAGGGTGTCATGCATCGGGGTATGTGATAAGAAAATAGGCAGTTTTTTGATTAAATTAATCCATGAATAAATCATGAGCATGACATGAACAGCATTGATAACACACTGATTACGATCTAACAGAGCATGTACTACGCATATAGTAGAAACATCTACGCACATCGCTAGTACTGTTACAACAGAAAGAAACACGAGAAGGATAAACGATGTATACCCTCCAATCGGCCACGCGGCGGTGGTGGCGGCGGCAGCAGCCGCGGCATCCTCGGCGGCCTTCTTGTCGGCCTCGACCTTCTCAGCGGCGGCACGGTCGGCGTCGGTCGACATCGTGATGACGAAGGTGATGCGGACGTAGATGAACAGAAGCGAGTAGTCGCGTAATCGCTACCCAAAAACCTAATCGCCCCTCTCCCGTACAGGATCCGGAGAAGCGGGGTTTCGGAGGCCTGCTCTCCCGTCAATAGTGTACGCGGTGAATAGGACGGAGTCGCCGGCGGCAACAGCAGCAGAGGAACGACGTGGGCGTGGAGGCGGAGATGCATTCTGTTTCGTGGCGGCTAGGGTTGGCAGCGTCCCACATATATATGTGCCGCGCGTGGAGAGACGTGGGCTGAACCCACGTCCAAGTCGGTAGCCCACGATCCGACGTCTCAGATCGTGGCCCTACCTGTCAAAGACTCTCCGTTCCTGACCGGCAAAAAGAAGCGCATAGGAGTGAGCTCGGCTCGGCTCAATCCCGCAACCCGCAACCCGCGGCGTCTCGTGGCGTGGCGAGGCGAGAGGAGGAGGAGGAGTGCGCGAGGGCCTCGTCTCTTCTCAAGCTCCAATAGCATGATGGAGAGGATCCCTTATAAACCACTCCAACTCTCCTTCCACTTCCGGGGTGGGACTAAACTTCCCACCACCTTGTCATGCCACCTACATGGGCCCTTATAGATCAAATCTCAAATTGTCATATGGGCTCTAGGCCCATCTCATATTTCAACAATCCCCCACCAGATCTCAGGGGCCCACTTTGTCCTTTGTTTCAAACGCTGTTTTGATATACCAGCATCTCAGTGAAGACCGATTAAGGTTGAGCTCCACCTAGACCAAGTAGTTGCACTCCTTCACAACTAAACAATGGACTATGCCTTGAATTGTCAGTTTGGCGTCAAGAAGTTTCACCACAAGTCTCACTGATACGAGGCTGCCGAAGGCCGACCCCTCGGGTGGAGCATATTAGTCACACTCCTGGCCTGTTCATGAGCTTACTAGAGATCACCCCAATCTCATAGACTGTGACTAGCAGTCGGGCTCATATAGGTGTGTTCCTCCAAAGATCGCTCTGTAGGATAGCATCTTGCTTATGCATATAAGCCTTGGAACACATTAAGACAGTAGTCATCCTTCCATACAGTTTCCGAGAGTATTGCATCTCCAACGGAGTGGGTAATTAAAGTTACTCTCCTCAGTTCACCACTGGCTTGTTTTCCTAGGTCCTACTTCACGGGATCTCCGATTACATAGGTTGGGTTACTACCAAGGCAACTCATGTGGGTCTCATACCCATCTCCCTTGATGCGCTATCTATCACTACACGTGATAGCCCCTTAGTAAAGGGATCTGCCAGATTCTTAGCTGTTTGAATATAATCCAATGCTATCACTCTGGAGTTCCTCAATTTTCTGACAGCTTTCAATCTCATTCTTATGTGTTTGTTGGACTTCATGTTGTCCTTTGAACTCTTCACCTTGACAATACTGTTTGATTGTCACGGTTCATAAGGACGGCCGAAACCGGCTTCTCAACCACTGGCAAGCCCATCAACAGATCTCGAAGCCATTCTGCTTCGCCACCCGATGTGTCTAATGCTGTTAATTCTGCTTTCATTGTCGATCTTGTTAAAATCGTTTGCTTGCAAGACTTCCAGAAAACAGCACCACCTCCAAGAGTAAACATATACCCAGTTGTGGCCTTCATCTCATCAGCATCAGAGATCCAATTCGCATCACTATACCCTTCAAGTACCGACGGGTATCCGGTATAGTGAAGTCCATAGTTCATAGTACCTTTCAGATAGCACATAACTCTCTCAAGAGCACGCCAATGTACATCGCCTGGTTTGGAAACAAACTGGCTCAGTTTGCTAATAGCAAATGCAATGTCAGGCCTCGTTGCGCTCGCTAGATACTGGAGTGAACCAACAATTTGAGAGTATCTCAATTGATCTATAGCTGTGCCTTTAAACTTTCGAATCAGCACACTAGGATCATATGGTGTTTGAGATGGTTTGCAGTCCGAATATCCAAAACGACTCAACACCTTCTCAACATAATGGGATTGCAGAAGTCTAATCCCACCTTCATCATCTCTCAATAGCTTGATGTTCAAGATAACGTCAGCCACTCCAAGGTCCTTCATCTCAAAGTTCTGAGATAGGAAAGACTTAACTTCCTCGATCAACTTGAGATTAGTCCCAAATATCAGTATGTCATCAACATACAAACACAGTATAACTCCTTCGCCCCCACCATAGCGATAGTATACACATTTGTCGGCCTCATTAACAACAAAGCCAACAGATGTCAACGTTTCATTAAACTTGTCATGCCATTGCTTAGGCGCTTGTCTCAGGCCATACAAAGATTTCACCAACTTACACACCTTTCCTTCCGGACCATCCATCACAAAGCCATCAGGCTGTTGCATATAGATTTCCTCCTTTAGCTCTCCGTTCAGGAAAGCCGTCTTAACATCCATCTGATGAATGAGAAGACCATGTGAGGCCGCCAACGAGAGTAATACTCGAATGGTGGTCAGTCTGGCCACAGGTGAATAGGTGTCGAAGAAATCTTCTTCTTCTTTCTAGGCGTAGCCCTTGGCCACAAGCCTAGCCTTGTACTTTTCTGTCGTACCGTCGGGCCTAAGCTTCTTCTTGAACACCCACTTGCATCCCAATGGTTTGCAACCATAAGGACGTTTGGTAAGCTCCCAAGCCCCGTTAGCCATGATGGAATCCATCTCGCTATGGACCGCATCCTTCCAGTAGTCAGCTTCTGGAGATGCATACGCTTCTGAAATAGAAGTGGGATTATCCTCCACGAGGTATATGAAGAAATCATCACCAAAGGTCTTTACAGTCCTTTGTCTCTTGCCCCTACCAAGGGATTCCTCATTATCCTCCTCAGGATTTTCATCATGTGTTTGATTATAATATTCCATCGGAATGGCAGGTTCAGGAGTCTCCTCAGATTCCTGTCTAGAAATGCTTTGTACATCACTCATGGGGAAAATGTCCTCAAAGAATGTAGCACCTTTAGACTCCATAATTGTACCGACCTTCATGTCAGGTACCTCAGATTTCACTACTAGAAATCTATAGCCAACACTATTCATAGCATAGCCCAAATTAACAGAGTCCACGGTCTTTGGTCCAAGCTTACGCTTTTTGGGGATCGGCACATTAACTTTCGCCAAGCATCCCCAGGTACGTAAGTACGAGAGTGTTGTCCTTCTCTTGGTCCACTTCTCGTAAGGAGTGATCTCGTTATCCTTTGTTGGAACTTTATTCAGGACATGACAGGATGTCATTATAGCCTCACCCCACCATGCCTTAGATAAACCCGACGTATCTAACATGGCGTTAACCAAATCAGTTAGAGTATGATTTTTCCGCTCGGCAACCCCGTTTGACTGGGGTGAGTAGGGAGGCGTCCTCTCGTGAATAATGCCGTGTTCCGCACAAAAGGCATCAAACTCTTTCGAGAAGTACTCTCCACCACGATCTGACCGGACTCGTTTAATTTTCTTTTCAAGTTGATTCTCAACTTCTGCCTTATAGATTTTGAAGTAGTGTAGAGCCTCATCTTTAGTATTTAACAGATACACATAGCAATATCTAGTGGAATCATCTATCAAAGTCATGAAATATTTCTTTCCACCTTTAGTCAACACACCATTCATCTCACAAAGATCAGAATGTATGAGTTCCAGTGGCGCCAAGTGTCTCTCCTCTGCTGCCTTGTGAGGCTTGAGAGGTTGCTTAGATTGCACACATGAATGGCACTTAGAACCTTTGGCTAAAGTGAAACTCGGGATTAAATTCGATTTTGCTAGCCGCGTCATAACACCGAAACTAATGTGACAAAGACGTGAATGCCAGACTTCAGATTCATTAACACTCAAATGAATATTGTTCACGACTTTATTACATAGATCTGCAAGAGAAAGGCGGAACATGCCTCCGCATTCATAACCCTTTCCAACAAATAGTCCATATTTCGTAACAACTAATTTATTAGACTCGAATACCAACTTAAACCCTTCCCTACATAGAAGGGAGCCACTAACGAGGTTCTTCTTGATGGCGGGGACATGCTGCACGTTCTTCAGCTGCACGATCCTTCCCGAAGTAAACTTCAGATCGACCATGCCAACACCAAGAACAGAAGCACTCGCGCCATTCCCCATCAGTATGGACCCGTGACCCGTGGCCTGGTAAGAAGAAAACAATGAAATGTCAACACACACATGAACACCTGCACCTATGTCGACCCACCAATCGGTGGACAGCCAAACTGAAAATACAGCAAATAAATTACCGTACCCGGATGCACCACTCTCATTGTTGCTCACAATCATATTGACAGACTTGGAGTCCTGCCCTTGCTTCTTATACTTGTTTGGGCACTTGTTGCCCCAATGTTCAAGCGAACCACAAGTAAAGCATCCCTCATCCTTTTTATTCTTCTTGAATGTCTTCTTACCCTTCTTCTTAAAGTCGGCACTCTGTTGGACACCGTTCTTTCCCTTGGACTTGTGGGAATTGGAGTTCTTCTGATGCACCATATTGGCCACAGAAGTTCCTTCTACCCCTTTTCCGTGCGAGTCCTTTGCCCTTGAATTCTGCTCAACACTCAGATGGCCTATGACATCCTCCACAGAGAATTCACGCCTCTGATGTTTCAGAGTGGTGGCAAAGTTCCTCCAGGAATTAGGAAGCTTAGCGATTATGCAGCCCGCAACAAACTTTCCCGGTAACTCGCACTTAAGAAGCTCAAGCTCCTTAACAATGCATATTATCTCATGAGCCTGCTCCAATACAGGGCAGTTTTCAACCATCTTGTAATCGTGGAACTGCTCTATAATATACATCTCGCTCCCTGCATCGGCAGCCCCGAACTTAGATTCGAGCGCCTCCCACAAGTCCTTGGCAGACCGCACATGCAAATATGCATCAACCAGCTTATCTCCAATCACGCTCAGAACTGCCCCGAGGAACACGACAGTGGCCTCCTTGAACGCCTTCTCCTGTTCAGGAGCGATCGTTCCTGTGGGAGTCACATCGGCGACCCAGAACACGTTCATGGCCGTGAGCCATAAGGTGGTTTTAGTCTGCCAACGCTTAAAGTACGTCCCCGTAAACGGGGACGGTTTCAGTGCAGCAGCAAAACCAGAATTCGAAAAACTCCTACACACATTAGGTTTTTGGATTGATAAGAAAATAGGCAGTTTTTCGATTAAATTAATCCATGAATAAATCATGAGCATGACATGGACAGCATTGATAACACACTGATTACGATCTAACAGAGCATGTACTACGCATATAGTAGAAACATCTACGCACATCGCTAGTACTACTACAACAGAAAGAAACACAAGAAGGATAAACGATGTATACCCTCCAATCGGCCACGCAGCGGTGGTGGCGGCGGCGGCAGCCGCGGCATCCTCGGCGGCCTTCTTGTCGGTCTCGGCCTTCTCAGCGGCGGCACGATCGGCGTCGGTCGACATGGTGATGACGAAGGTGATGCGGATGTAGATGAACAGAAGCGAGCAGTCGCGTAATCGCTACCCAAAAACCTAATCGCCCCTCTTCCGTACAGGATCCGGAGAAGCGGGGTTTCGGAGGCCTGCTCTCCCGTCAACCGTGTACGCGGTGAACGGGACGGAGTCGCCGGCGGTAGCAGCAGCAGAGGAACGACGTGGGCGTGGAGGCGGAGATGCGTTCTGTTTCATGGCGGCTAGGGTTGGCAGCGTCCCACATATATATATGTGCCGCGCGTGGAGAGACGTGGGCTGAACCCACGTCCCACGATCCGACGTCTCAGATCGTGGCCCTACCTGTCAAAGGCTCTCCGTTCCTGACTGGCAAAAATAAGCGCATAGGAGTGAGCTCGGCTCGGCTCAATCCCGCAACCCGCGGCGCGGCGAGCGGAGGAGGAGGAGTGCGCGAGGGCTTCATCTCTTCTCAAGCTCCAATAGCATGATGGAGAGGATCCCTTATAAACCACTCCAACTCTCCTTCCACTTCCGGGGTGGGACTAAACTTCACACCACCTTGTCATGCCACCTACATGGGCCCTTAGAGATCAAATCTGAAATTGTCATATGGGCTCTAGGCCCATCTCATATTTCAACAGTATGGATGTTAGATTATCATTTTCAGAGTAGAGGCACAAGATTTGCCTCTACCACTAATCAAGCAGAAAATAATGGTTCAATTAATTTGCGTAGTTGCAGAAAATAATGATTTAATTGATTAAGTTGAAAACCTTACAAACTTGTCCAAGAATGGCGAATAAGCAACAACCCAACAAGGCATGCAGACTACGACTACTCCCTAACCTTGAAGCAACACAACCACCGTGACCCATCATCGAACGCACCAGGCACACCACTCCTGCAAACCTGTGTTGTGTCCGAACCTCACATAAAAAACACCGGCTATTGGCTGCAACTGTGAAAAAACACAACAACGACGACAAACACAACCAAGACCATGATAACAACCCAAAAGGCCGCCTATCATCCGTCATTTAACTATATATGCATAAGCACATGTCGCTACATATGTATGCAATTCTTGGTGAAGATAGCTTTTCATGCACATGCCAATACGTATGTAGTCCCGAGCAATTGTAATTAGGATGTGGGCGTTAGACTGAAAATCATGCCCCCAAGGCCCTATCCATCACAAGTGGTGAGAGAGTGTGTTCTATCATGCATCGGGTACAGATATTAAATTATCTTTTTCAGAGTAGTGGCACAAGATTTGCCTCTACCACTAATTAAGCAGAAAATAATGGCTCAATTAATTTGCATAGTTGTAGAAAATAATGGTTCAATTAATTAAGTTGAAAACCTTATAAACTTGTCCATGAAAAGCCAATAAGCAACAACCCAACAAGGCATGCGGACTACGACTACTCCCAAATTTTGAAGTAGCGCAACCACCATGGCCCATCATCAAACGCATGGACACAACACTTCTGCAAAACCCCGACACATGTGTTGAGTCCCAACCTCACACAAAAAACACCAACAATTGGTTGTGACTTAAAAAACACAACAACGACGACAAACGCAACGAAACCATGATAACAACCTAAAAAGTTGCAGATCAACCATCATTTGACTATCAACACCTTTCCTTTACCGTCACTATTCATGCATTTGCTCATGTTTGCTTTCTTAGTCAAGATGCCCGATCAAGGATTAGCGTCATCCTTGGTGGGTTTGTCCTTGTTTACTTTCTCATCTAGAAGGTAGACAATCGTCTTGTTGGATCAAAGGTTACCACCACCCAAAGTGGTGAGGAAATCGCAAACCTTGGAGATAAAGAGGGCCCTAGAAACAGATGGTAACACATGCGTCTCAAGAACATCATCAACTACAAGAACCACCTGCTTAATGGATTTTGGCAAATGAGTACCAGAACTGTTAAAACCAACACGCTCCTCAAAAGAGGACATCTGGTTGGGTTCCAAGGGGCATGGTGGGGGCACCATAGGCACAACTTGTTTCTTCGTTTTGGTCTTTCCTAGTGGAATCCTCGACATCGTCCTCAAGTAAAGTGACACTTAGATTATTTCACTTCACATTTATAAGCATTTTTCTAAAACGGGACTAGACATAAACCTTAGAATGACTATGTCATTTACTCACGTTATAAAACGAATGTATTGCCTGGCCCCATTAATCAAATTGTGAGGGATTACCATCTTTTATCAATAAAAATTCCAGAACACGCAAGTGCTTTGCACGTCATTTCATTAAGAGAGAAAGAGGGTTCTAGTTACAATAAACACTGACAGAAAGCACCAGGCGCAATGCCACAACCAATAGAATAAGAACAGACTACTCACTCACTTGACCTCTGCTTCTCCTTCCAAGCTAACTCCCATAATTTCCATTTTGCATGGATAGCACCCAAGACTGCGCTGAGGGAGGAAATTTGATCGAAAGTGTATAAATTTCTTTCATTCCATGGCTAAGGCATAGTGAGAATGATAGGGCATTGATCCTTCTCCTGATTGTTGGCCACTAGCACAGATATATCGAGCCACCAGTGGATGATCACAACATCCAGCTGCGGCATGTGACTGTCAAGACCCTAAAGACTGTAGAACCGAAAGGCACACCAGATTGTCGAACCTGCATTGGACGAACAAATGGTTGATGATTCCCGGGATCTTGCAATCATAAAGTGAAGCCCCCTTCATGTGGCAATCCACGAGCTTGAAGTGGGTCCATGGTCCAACACATGTTCCTCATAACCAACCAAGTGAAAAACTTTAGCTGCAAAGGCACCATGGATGACCAAATTTCATCCGCTCTCAGCATGTGCGTCATGCCCTCGAAAAACGCGAAGTAGGCAAAGCAATGTGAATGCATGTAGACGTGTCTGCGCCATTTTCAACCGTTTGCGAGTCCGAAAAAACACTAATCTTTATTACTTCGATACCCGTGCTAGGTTTAAGGGCATTCACAGATTCCGGGACGTCATCCGCCCGCATGCCTACAAGAGGAGTACAATCCCTAGGAGATCCAAATCCAGCAAAAACGATTCAGATAATCCACATTTAGTAGAGGTAGTGATGAGATGGTTGTTTGTCCAGAGGATGCAAAATTGGTGAATCATATGTTGAGAACTCGACCTTTTTATGTCGGTGAGCCGAGTGCCCTAGACGATGGCGTCGCGAACCGAACAAGGTCCAGAATAAAAGCTCTCGATTGGTGATGAGGCGGTGGCCACATCTTCCTCCACATGGATTGGTCGTTCTGCTACTGAGTAATCAAAGGAAATCGGTTAAGGTAGTACTTTTTCTTCAACAACCTGCTTTCCTCTAATATTGTGGATATATGCAGTCGATAGAAAAATGTATGTTTAAATCATCAACAATACTCCCTTCATATCGGTGCATTAGACATCTTATATGGTGCATCACGAGGAAGACGGAAGGAAAAATGAGATAATTTAATGTTTATTTGCTATTACCACTGCACCATTGCATGCAAAGAACTGGCCACTGCATGTCGTGTTTGGTAGTCTCAAGTCATTGAAGTCACAAACGTCCCACATCTTCAATTGACCATTTTCTTTTTTCTAGGCAAGAAATAGAGAACGAGGTGCGGAGTTAATGCATCACGTCTAAGCGTTTGGGATTATTTAATTTTGTAATGTGCCTACTGCATAGGTACGAAGGGAGTAGTAGGATTGTGGGTTTAGTCCCACAAATTTAAACCCGGATACATCCTTAAAAAAATCAAAACCGGATACATCGAACACCAAACCTGCGAAACCATTTTTTTTCTCTGACTTTCGCTTGCACTTGCAGAGCAATGCGCCACATTCGTAGACACACCAGTTGCTGCCCATGACATTTCACATTGCTGTCGTTTTAGTCGTTCTATTTATTGTTACAGACAACAGCGGGAGGCCGACGAGGGCACTCGCCAGGCCAGGCCGCTCCGGGCGGTTGGATCGACGCCGAAGTCGCACTGCATGCCTTTTGCTATCGTGGCAGGCGTCTCTTCCTAATTAAGTGTGGCCGATGCTTAGGGTAAGTAGGAAAGGAAACACTGTACTAGTGCGAAAGATTTCCATCACGAAAGTTCATAGGGATTAGCTAGATTAGATGGAGCACCCCACGACCCGGCGATCCAGTACGCGCTAAGAGTTGGACACAAACCTGCCCCCTCTTAATTAATCTCTCTAGCTAAGCCTATCCCGTCCATGAAACCCATCGTCAAGAATGGCACAACGTCAATCAAAAGATTAATGATTCCCGGCCGGCCTGAAGCAGGCAATCAAGATGGAAGCGTACGTGCCGGCGGCCTGTCAAGGCTCGGCAGCTGGGCCATCGATCGGCCGACGTGTCCCGTCCACCATCGTCATCCTTGCGAGGCCAACCAATGCAACGCCCCGCGGCCACCGCCACCGCCTACCGATCGTCGTCGCGGCCGCTCGGCCCCGGAGCCGGAGGTATCCGCAACCACTAGCGCTGAAAGCCCGGCCTGCCCGGTGGTTGGCGGTCCAGCCGGCCGGGTTCGGCGACCGTTCCATCGGCCGTATCCGCGCCGAATTAACTCCGGCGAGTGCTGCATGCAACGCCCCCTACGTGATCACCCGGCGGCCCAGCGCCACCGAAACACATGCATGGACCGGAAGCGCCGACGCGGTGGCGCCTTGGCTCCTAGTATCTCGTCCTCACCCGGCGCTGCTCGCGGACAAGCCGAACCGGCGAACGCATCACGCGACGCGGACGCGTGAAATCTGCGCGCGTCGCGCCTGCAACCACATGCGACGCGACGTGACCTGACCTGATCCGGGGGCTTGACTTCGAGGTGAAGGCGTGAAAAGAAACAACCTGGTGCACACTCCATCTGCCAGCGTTGGCATACGCATGCATGTCGCTGCCGCGAACATTTATCCGTCCACGTCCCTTTTGATTTTCCGGCCCGGTTTCTTTCTCCCCGCATCCCTATCAATTAACTCCGTCTGGTTGGAGAGCTAGCTAGCCGGGTCGGTACGCACTGTGGTGGTGGTGGTAGCGGCAGCGGTGGTGGTGGTGACCGATACTGGTGGCTCGGCTTTACCCTCATGGATCGACCACGTCTCATGCGTATATAAACAGCGCGGGCGCGGCGCTGATGGCCAGAGACGTGTGGTGCAGCCCGCAGGGGAACTGTACCGTGCCGTGTTCCCTTCATTCCCGTGTCACGCCTCTCGCCACCTTCCCTCTCCTCCGCGGGCTCTCACGGCGACATAACCGAGCTCTGCGCTGCCAGAGGGGACGAGAGCGCGACGAGCAGGGGCTCCAAGTCTGTGTGTGGCTACTAGCTAGGTACGCGAGCGCATATGGGTGCTGCGTTCCTGTCTTCATGGCCATGGGATAACCTTGGCTTCTTCAAGGTATGCACGATGGATTTGTGTTTGCTTTCTTTTTTCTCCTGTCTCTGAGTGTTACTGACGTGGCCTGGCGTTTGCATGCATGCGTCGTCGTTTCTCCTCAGTATGTCCTGTACGGGCCTCTGGTGGGGAAGGCGTTGGCGGGGCGGGCGTGGGAGGCGGCGAGCCCCGACCGCTGGCTCTGCCTCCTGCTGGCGCTCTTCGCGCTCAGGGCCTTGACCTACCAGCTCTGGAGCTCCTACAGCAACATGCTCTTCCTCACCCGCCGCCGCCGCATCGTCCGCGACGGCGTCGACTTCGAGCAGATCGACAAGGAGTGGGACTGGTACGTCACGTACGCGTGCGCATGTGCGTGCATGCCTATACATGCGACCGAAGAGCTAACAAATCCAGCTCCGGCGACCGTGTGTGTTTCCAGGGACAACTTCCTGATACTGCAGATAACGATGGCGGCCACGGCGCTCTACGTCTTCCCGTCGCTGCGGCACCTCCCGGGGTGGAACACCGGGGGCCTCGCCGTCGCCGCCGTCCTCCACGTCGCGGCCACCGAGCCCCTCTTCTACGCGGCGCACAGGGCCTTCCACGGCGCCCGCCTCTTCGCCCGCTACCACGCGCTTCACCACTCCAACATGGTGCCCACGCCCTTCACAGGTACGTACGTGACCAAGATACTTTGTGTTAATTGTCTGGATTGAACTGATCGATCGATCGATCCCAAGTTCTCAACACACATGACACATGCATGCGTGCAGCCGGGTTCGCGACGCCGCTGGAGCACGTGGTGCTGGGCTTGCTCATGGCGCTGCCGCTCGCCGGCGCGTGCGCCGCGGGTCTGGGCTCCGTGGGGCTGACCTTCGCCTACGTGCTCTCTTTCGACTTCCTCCGGGCCATGGGCCACTGCAACGTGGAGCTGTTCCCCGGCGGCCTCTTCCGGTCGCTCCCGTTCCTCAGATACCTCATCTACACCCCAACGTAAGCCGCCTGCCTCACCATCAAACACACACAGGCATAGTCCCTTCTAGCAGTATTTCCCTTTCGTTCGTTCGGTCACAACTTAACTGAGCACAGTTTGAAAACTAGTGTGTCGGTACCAGATTTTATTCACTAGCTACTAGTACTTATCGGGCAATCATAGGCCTTGTGTACGGCCGGGCCGGCGAGTCTGGCCAGATATGGTGCGTCTACTTTGGCACAGCACACCAGATAGTACAGCCCGAACCCACCCCCAACCCACGCGCGGGGAACAGCGGGTCGTCGATCGAGCTCCGCCGTGCATTACTGCCGGTGCCGGCGGCTCGCCAACCGCTTCCCTGGTCACCTGTCAACATAGTATCGTTCGTTCGTTCCCACCTATCGATCGGGCACGTATGGTATGGCTGGCCAGCTGACGCTTGGCCTTTTTGCCGCAGGTACCACACCATCCACCACACCGGGAAGAAGGCCAACTTCTGCCTCTTCATGCCGCTGTTCGACCGCCTGGGCGGCACGCTCGACGCCAGCTCCTGGGAGCTGCAGACGAAGAACAGAGCAGGTAAAATAAAATCTCTTCAACTCGAGCGCTACCGCCACAGTTTCTAGTAGCCAGCTTGCGTCCGCCCTGCTGCATGTCCGGCTCGGCCGGTTCCATCCATGTCCATGCGTCATGCGTTTCGTCGCAGCCGAACCGAGTGCGGCGCTAGACTCGGACGGGGCACGCACCCGCCGGCAACTTTGGTGCTCCACACGCAGAGGCTTCTGGACCGTACTAGCCTGATCCGTCTGTGTAGTTGCAACAGCTGGCGCGTTGATTGCAGAGGCGGACGGAACGGAAAGGTTCGTGCTTAACTGCAGGTTAGGGCCGGAGTCCCTGTCGCGGATCCGCTCCGCAGCGACGCCGAACGGGATATGCCATCGGTAATCCTAACACTGGCGTTGAGCGCGCCATTAGGGATGACGTGCACGCCGCCTGTGCGGTCAGCACCCGGCACAGCAATCGTCGTACTCTAGGCTGATTAGGAAAGCAATCGAGCAGCTGGGGACTGCACTACGTACAGCAGAGTCAGCGGTTGCCGCCATGGCATGGCGTCCCAACCAACTGATGTTTCAATCACTCCACTTAAGTCTCCATGGCATTATTGAGTGGTACTGTATTAGTAACTGCATGCATGTATCGGCTCTGAATTTGTTACCTGGGTCATGGGTGCAGGGATGGACGAGGTGCCGGACTTCGTGTTCCTGGCGCACGTGGTGGACGTGATGCAGTCGATGCACGTGCCGTTCGTGATGCGGACCTTCGCCTCCACGCCCTTCGCGGTGCGGGCCTTCCTGCTGCCGCTCTGGCCCATCGCGCTGCTCTTCATGTTCATGGTCTGGGCCTGGTCCAAGACCTTCGTCATCTCCTACTACCACCTCCGCGGCAAGCTGCACCAGATCTGGGCCGTCCCCAGATACGGCTTCCACGTACGCACACTACATGTTTCTGATTACCACTAGCTTCAGAATTCTTTTGCTAGCTGATCCATCGAGCTTCTTGTCTCTGCGTTATCATGCAGTATTTCCTGCCGTTCGCCAAGGACGGCATCAACGACCAGATCGAGCTGGCCATCCTGAGGGCCGACAGGATGGGCGTCAAAGTCGTCAGCCTTGCAGCTCTGAACAAGGTCTCTTCTTCACTTCATGCCGTGCACCTAGCTGCTGCCTGTAAATGGTGCCTAACTGCCCAGGTGGTGATGTGCAGAACGAGGCGCTCAACGGCGGCGGCACGCTGTTCGTGAACAAGCACCCGAACCTCCGGGTGCGCGTCGTCCACGGCAACACGCTCACGGCCGCGGTCATCCTCAACGAGATCCCCAAGGGCACCACCGAGGTCTTCATGACCGGCGCCACCTCCAAGCTCGGCAGGGCCATCGCGCTCTACCTCTGCAGGAAGAAGATCCGCGTCATGGTAAACACACGCCGCAGAAGCGGACTGATCAGTGTGTAAGCGAGCTGCGGCTAATCGTCTTGAACTGCAGATGATGACGCTGTCGACGGAGAGGTTCCAGAAGATCCAGAAGGAGGCGGCGGCGGAGGACCAGCAGTACCTGGTGCAGGTGACCAAGTTCCAGTCGGCGGAGCAGTGCAAGACGTGGATCGTCGGCAAGTGGCTGTCGCCGCGGGAGCAGCGGTGGGCGCCGCCGGGCACGCACTTCCACCAGTTCGTGGTGCCCCCCATCCTGGGCTTCCGCCGGGACTGCACCTACGGCAAGCTCGCCGCCATGCGCCTCCCCAAGGACGCCCGGGGCCTCGGCTCCTGCGAGTTCTCGCTGGAGCGCGGGGTGGTGCACGCCTGCCACGCCGGCGGGGTCGTGCACTTCCTCGAGGGCTACGCGCACCACGAGGTGGGCGCCATCGACATCGACCGCATCGACGTCGTCTGGGAGGCGGCGCTCAAGCACGGCATCCGGCCCGTCTGATCGCTCCTCCTCGATCGGCCCTGCCTGCACCTTCCGTCTAGCTATGGCCCAAACCGGGCCCAAGAAAAAACCTCTATTGCTACTCAGTTTCCTTTTTCTTTTTCTTGCCTAAAAAAACTCGGTATTCTTTTTTCCTTCTCGAAGTATACTACAGCTCGATCCTGTGACGTGGGGTGTTGTTCCTAACGATTCAATTTACAGCTGTACTGTTTTGATTTGTACACATATGTAAGTATACGATACATTCGAAGGCAAAAGGACGCTATATGTGGCATCGATACTTAAGAAATGGTACTTGCATTGATACATACACGATACGTTGGAGATCTGTGTTCGGTCATTGGTGACAATGCAGGAGTGGGTATGGTACTTCGCTAGAGACCATGATGGAACTATTAGCTTTAGCTCCTGCAGACATCTTTTCTCATGCAATGATTAGAAGCCGAACTGCTTGCTATAAGGCGGTCATGATGATCAAAAGAGGGACTGGTAACAAGTCAGAATATTCTTTTATTATTAGAGAGATTATTAATAGTATGGGGAGAGGGATTCTTGCATTGCTCATACTCGTCGAAATTGTAATGCGGTTAGTCACGTCCTGTCTAATTTTGATAGGTTGCAACGCCAAATTATGGTTTGATTAGGCTCTGGTCCAGGTAAGGTCTTGAAACTTGTAAGACGAGATTGTAACACCTGATTTTGAGTAATGCAAGCAATATTTTGCAAAAAAAGAACTGAATATACTTTGTTGTTTCTTTACGGGTTTCATATATGTTGGAGTATATATCTGGTCAGAAATCATATTCCTACGCACTACTTATTATGAAGATTGTATGTGCTGTGAAGGAGGAAATAACTACCTGGAGTAAATGTGAAGATAACCGCCATTCGATTCAACTAGTAACACAAGATTTCCGTAAAATTGGTAAGAATAGCATGGCTCGATGTTGGCTTTGGGTATGACTATAATTTGGGTGCTTGCTTGGATGGAAACTAATGTTTCGGCGTTGTTGACATCTTTCGTCATCTCCGTTAGCAGAATGTGCTATGTGTTGTGATGGCGGGATCCCCTAGGATAGGCCCATGACAATGATTCAGCCTAGCAGGCATGAACAGACCGACTTTGTGCCAAGAAATCACTCGCCTAGGTCGGCATCATGAAGGCCCAATTCGATTACCCTTCTCCAACGCAGATCCAAGCTGTCGGGCAGAGTCTTTTTTTTTTTGAACGGACCAGCTGATGGCTGGCATATATTGAAATCATAGTAGGAAGCAGGCGGGAAAACATTGAAAGCTGTCGGGCAGAGTCATTGGGACGTCGACGAGCCCAAGACTGGAGAGGACGCAACAACCATAGCCCTAGGACCGGAACGTTGCCGAGAAAGGACGCTGGCAGGCTTCTTCCATACTTTTTTTGAGGCTTCTTCCATACTTGACAACGACCGGTCTTGGTGAACCGTTGAACCGTATATTAGTCGGGCCGGGTCAAGTCTCTGACACGTACGTGCAGGCCTAAAACCACAGCAAAGAGCCCTTCCCGATTCTCCTGCCTCCACCGGGCCGAATCTCCAGGCCGTGGGCCGTCGTCCACATCACAACTCTCTGCTGCCTCCACCGGGACCACCAGCAGCAGCAGCGGCCGCCGCGGCGCACGGGCGGCCGCGCCTCCGCTCGCTGCCAGCGCGGCAGTTCCCCGCCGACCTCCGCATTCCCCTAGGTTCGTACTCCTCCGCGCGTCCTCTTGGGAACTATTAGGAACTGTCGCGAAGATTACCTGATGCGCGTGTTCTTTAGGAGCTCAGGGATTTGGGTCGCCTACTATTACTCTACTCTGTAGTTTTTATCCCCGTGATGCAAAATGAGCGCAAGCAGTTCCTAGTTAAACGTACCTCCAGCTTACTGAATTGCTCGAATGAGGCCTGGAATGTACGGCAGAATCTGATCTACGAGTATATGACAGGATTTCTGTGTACTGTTCATACGGCAGGGCTTCTTCTACATTATACTCAAAATTGGAGATGGTGTTTGCTGATTTTGGTCCTTTGGGCTTTGTCTCCATAGTAGTATTGCAGGTTTTCTGCTCATGGTTTATGTACAGGCTCATTTCCTTTTTCTTTTACGCGCCGGCTTGACCTCATCAAGTGACAAGTGAGAATCTGAGGTGAGATGGCATGTGGTTTTCCCCCTGTTCTCTCCATGCTCCATCAAGAGGTATTTGCAGATTTTAGGGTGCCCTGATATTTGTATGATTCTAGTAATGCTTTTTTTGCGAGCTTGTTACATTGCTTTCTTCTGGTTGCTGGTAGCATGAAAAGCGCATGATCTAGTTCAGTTGGCAGCATGAAAAGTGCATAGCCTGATTCTTGAAATAATTTCATTATTGCTCTACCCATGTGATATATGTTTGGGTCTAATGTGGCTAGTCCGTACGACTCATGCACTCGTGGGGGCAAGCAGAGACAATAATGAGATTTTGTCCTATTAAGCATTGTTGATATATGACCACCGAATTTGCTGAGCATTATTGGAGGGGTACATTTCATGGCATGACTCATACCTGACATTTTCCTTGTGTGATCTACAAGGATACGGAGGCTGATCTTGCTATAGAATCGTACTCGAACCTACATAATAAGCATGATTTTCTCTCTGTACATTGAAATGTTGGTATGAGTCAGGAATTTTTTTGGAGTATGAATTCATATTGTAATGTTCACATCTAGTCTTCTGTTGTTTACTTTATTCTGAGATTGTACTATTTTTTTTAAAGTGCAATACATTGAGTGCTAAAATTGCAGTTTCTGTGGTTGTTGATGGAAGATACTGGCCATGCTCAGAAAAGTGCAAACTCTATATATTCTAGTAAGACATATGTTCTGTTATACTCCCTCCGTTTTTATTTACTCTGCATATTAGAGTTGACTGAAGTCAATCTTCTTAAAATTTGACCAAGTTTATAGAAACGAATATAAATAGATATCATAACAAATTTATATGATGTGAAAGTACATTCAATAATAAATCTAATGGTATTGAATTGTTATTGTATATGTTCATATTTTTGTCTATAAATTTAGTCAAAGTTTACAAAGCTTGACTTTGACCAAAGCTAATACGCGGAGTAAATAAAAACGGAGGGAGTACTTCTATATAATAACCATGGTTGGTAAAGATTCAGACCAATAGTGGGTTGACCTGTAACTAGTAATGTTCAAGGCAGCGTGGCGGAATGACTGGATGTTGACCTGGGATCAGCTTCTCAGTTCCATTGTTTTATATACACAGACTCTGCAGATTAACTTTGTATGCGAATTATTTGTTAGACATCCCCACACTCACACCAAAAAAATTGGATTGAAGAATGCACACCATTGCTTCTTAGTTCTTTCGCATCAAGGCAAATGGTAAAAAGGTGTTTCAACAGGAATGCTGAATAACCCCTATTACTTGATGCATTTTTATGTTGCTGATGAATAGTTTGAAAGGTGACAATACCTCAGTTAAGTACCAGTTCATTTTCTCTAGTAATCAAAAGTAAATAGCTATATGTATCTCCTTAATAATTATAGCTGTGTAATAGGGTATTATCATCACCAGGCCTAAGTTTAACTAAAATCGATCATGCTCAGAGGTTATGAATTCTGATAACTACTCATTTTAGTCAGAGTTAGGTTGCACACTGCTTTTCAAGTTAGGCAATACCGTGCTACTTCAATTAAACCAAGCTTTCTGTTTAGCTGGAATCCCCAGTCTGGACAACCGCTTCCCGGTGTTTTCTGTAAAGTATTCAACGAAGTTATCAACCTTTTCAAAATACCATGATGTGAAACTGTATGCATTTGGCTCTGTATTCCACATGGGCGTCATTCCCATACTAATGCAAAATTATTGCTCATGGTGCTATATATTATGATTTGTCATTTGCCTAATGAGGCTGAGGTTGTAAGATATGGCTTGTGCCAGAGTTCAACCATCAGTGGCTTGGTGCGATGTGTTTGTCGTTGCAGTTGGTTGTGTTTATAGCTGCCACCTCAGCTGATACTTGGCTATGATGGACAGTCCAAATTGCAGTATCAGAGGCACATGCTCACACATGGATGGGCTCCATGTGTTTCAGTAAAGTCATGCAGCCCCCTGGAGTTGTACCATTAAGGTACAGGGGACCTTGACAAATACATCTGGCTGTGCCTCATTTTCAGGGTACTTCCTGAAAGATTTGTCAAGACAGGGCTAGGATGGGGGGCAGGCATTTATGTTGTTTAAATTATTAAATGTTATGTTAGTTTTAGATTGGTACCGCATGAGTGCCCCTACACCATAATTTTCCTCCTTTTTTGAAAAGTAGCTTGCACCTCACAAAGTAAGAAGAAATGTTGCTGTTGCCCTTAATTTATGCTTTGCATAACTGCATTCTTAAGCAAGTGTGCAGATTGATTTTCCTGATATTTCTGTTGCTAGTTTGACGAAGGGAGCTTGATTGATCTACGGCCATGTGTAGTGTTTTGTGATTTTAGAAAATGGAAGATGAAAAGGGAAATATGAGATGCTCGTGTGAAATTATTGCATTATTAATTTATGTAGAAGCTATAATGCCAACAATTGAGTGATGTACATGTAGCGTCTGGCATATGAAGTTGTGCAAAAGACCCAAGCATCACATATGCAATATGTCAGGCTTGCAGCTCAGTAGTACAATTATGAGCAGTAGTAATGGGTCTTTTTTCTGGGCGAGCTGGCAAAATATTTGGCATGGCTATGCTGGAAATAGTGAATCTGACGACTGGGGCCAGCTTAGCTGGTTTATTCCCATACACTCAAAGAGAAAGTGAGCTGAAAAGAATTGATGCCAAGCTACAGAAGTACTGCAGCATATTAAAGAAATGTATTGGCCTTGGAGCTTAGCGGACCAGACATCAAGTCAAGTATTGGTTCAGTCAAGCTTCTTATGACAAAAGCATAAGATGAATACCACACAAGATCATGGTTTCACGAGATATGCTTGCTTCACATCATCTGGTTAGTATTCTTCTTCATTTTGCTTTGATATTGTTTCTGTGTTTCCTACCTCTGACTGGAAAAGTTCCGTTTTCTCGAAAGCTATTCATGGTGGAACGATCACTGGATGTGTTGTACTTGTATGGAGTAATTATGGTGTGCACGTGGGCTTATCAGAGAAGGATTGTTACTAGGACCGGAGGCATGCCTGAGTTGCTTGGACATAGACATGTGATGCTGGTACGCTATGATATGGATGTGTCAATAAGAAAATACTAGCAGGTTCAACATGTAATTTTGTTCTCATGTTCTCTATTTTAGTCGAGTGCAGTTCAATGACAATTATGTTGCACTGAAACAGACAATTATCAAACTGCAAAGAACCTATTGTCTTTCTCATGCCTGATGTCCATCATGTCAGTAAAATGTGTTGCTTCTTTTGGAAAATAGTGAAACCACTCCTTGGCATGTGTCGTACCATTTAATATGTTTCAGTTCAGTAGTTCTGATTGTGTTGCCTTGCACTCTTGACTCTTGCTACTCCATGTTGCATAACCTCAAGTACATGTCATACTAAGACCCTTGCTAACAGAGATTTTCGTGGGTGACAGATGTTACATTACCTCTGTGCAATGCTGTTCGGGGCGTGATGGTATGCACCTATTAGAATCTGAAGTTAAAACATAATGTAGACTATTCTAGAAATGGACATGATATAATGGATATGGTAAGTTATTAAACTCCTCTAATTGTCCTTTCACTTGGCCAGCCGTCATGGTGTATCCACCAAAGTTTGTTCAGCATTATTGCAGTTCTGTTACGTGTTGCTGTCGGACACCTGTTTTTTAGGGGTTCACATGAGGAGTTAGACTTCAAAGTAGCAAGTGGGCATGTCGGTTAGTGCTGATCTGGAGAGAGACCAGTCAAGACTTATTTCCTTGCTGATAGCTGAGAAACCTGAGAAATATTGACGAACATTGATTCTTGGATGCTTCACAAATGGGACTGTACTAAAGGTAAGATCTGCCCTGAACTTTACTTTTCTGTCAATAATCACTGGAGCATATGTTGATGTGACGCATTCGCCTATATCTTACATGGTTAGAAAGGAATCCCACAGTTGTACTTGAAGCAAGGGACCTTGACTAAAATAAGTTCTGTTCACTTTTTACGGACTGACAGATCTTTATGTTTTTTTCTTACATTTTTACTTTGCGCGGCAGCTGTTATCTGTTATCCAAGATAGATCAACATACTATGTTGAAGAATTTGCCAACACTGTGCGTTTGTGTCGGAGCCCCAAATAAGTTACAGACCGGGATTTTATTGTGATTACAGTGTCTCGGAGCTATGGTGTTGAACACTACATCTCTGTTCTTCACTCTGAGGATAATAACTAGATCCTGTACCATTGCCAAATATATAAATCATAACGTGATAAAAATATATAGTATTAATTACTCTATCTAAACAGTGCATTACTTGTTGTGCATTAGTTGTAGTCATCCAGGAAACAGTTGAAAAGGAAAGCTGAATAGAAACAACTATATATTCCATAAGATGCAGGGAGGGGCTTAGATAATTGTTCTTGTAGCCAACACCAGTCATTGCCTTGTCAGTAACAATGGCCGGCTTCTGCTGCTAAACAAGCTCCCATGTGTGACCGCACATAGGAGCCACAGCTCACAAACGTAGTACTACTGGGGGGGTACAAGAGATGAGCAGGCAAGAAATGCTCTTCCTACCCAACTAATGTACAATTGCATCCACTCTGGGGCTCAAAACCTCTAACCATGGGCATTGCGGCACTGAGACAGAGATGCGGCATCCGTCACGCACCGTAGATGGCGGAGAGCCTCCGCAGGGCGGCCACCTTGAGCTCCAGGATGCAGATGTACTCGGCGGTCTGCCTGAGCAGCACGTCGACGTCCGCGTCCCGGGCGTCAGGGACTATCTTCTTGAGCTCCCTGAGCCTCCTCAGCACCATGTGCTGGAAGGGCCTCCTGTGCATCAGCGATGCCACCACCCCCTTGCTCTTCCCCACCGTGAACATGGCCTTCCTTCTCATCTCTCTCCCTTTCTCCCTCCCCAGGTTGCTATGTCACTTCTGACTTGTGCTGTGTGGAGGGTGTGTGCTGAGGGACACAGCAGGGGGCGCGTATATATAGGGGCGAGGCAAGGGATGTTTCACTTGGCCATGTGGGGAGGACTAGGTTCTAACCTGTAGACTGAGCTGTAAGGATAGCTAGCTCCCACAGGCCATGAACTGTCCGGCGGTCATTGTATAGGATGGTGCCTCGCTGTTTGGCGTTTGCAACTTGTGGTGATTTGGTTGAAACCTAGGCTGCTCGACCGGTGATCTTGGGTTTTGCCCAACTTCCGCTCAGCTGATGATCATCTAATGATTGTCTCAGCTGCTCGTATATTATTATATAGTACATAAAAAAGAGTTCAGGAGGAACTATCTGGTCTGGCTGGTCTGGTCCGGTGTACATATCAATATCAATATTATATGCACCTAATATAATTAGCTTTGGCCTTCTTTCCCATGTGATTTTAGTTAGCAAACTCCCTTAAATAATTGTGCAAGTGCATTCTCTAGTTTGCCTTTTTAGCGGTTTATTATTATTTAGACACCAGTTTGTGAGAGTGAGCTGACAGGATTATCTTGTTCTTTTTTAATGTTCCATGCGCGCACCCACCGTGCATTTGTTTCTTCCTTGCCATGGCAGCATTATGCCCCCTGTATGCATACAGTCTACCGATCGCTATGAGCCCCAAGGCTATATATAAACAAACCAGCAAGGCACTGCACTGCGCAGATGTCTTCCGATGTCGTTCTTGCTCGCCTGCGTTTGCTGCTAGCTCCAAACAAGTGCTCTTGTCCTAATCACAATCATCGAACGGCCAGCATTATTTGCAATGATCAGAGGAAATGTCCGTGCATGTGGTCTTCGCCAGCTTGCGTCGTGCAAATTAAATTGAACTGCAGATTGACGGCAATCTATCTATCACTGTGGCCGTGTGCCAGATACTGCACTCGTATAGTCCTATGCTTATCATGATTGGAGAAGGGTAAGGGTTATATTCCTCGGTTTGAAACTTCTAAGAGCATCTCCTAGGTGGTCTATGGATGCCGGTGTAACTTTTGTTACTTGTGTATTTGTACTGCCATGACATTTAAAAAATAGACCAGACATGTTTCCTTTGCCGGATAGAGGCAACAATGATTAAGGGTCTCCCTGATGGATGCAGCTAAGGCGCTCTTCGTTATTCCCCTATCTAAGTTCCACCTAGAGAGGGTAGTAGCTTCTGATGGATGCATCTTGTACATCTCATAAACATACTAAGGTTCCTCCATGTCTCCGAGAACTCGGGGTTTGACATAGAAACAAAAAGCATCATAAAAGTGTTTATGGCAATAGCGGATGAATGATTAATGTAACACATATGAATCCAAACTAGGATATCGTATTACAATGAGATGATTGACGGAATTGATGATAAGGATGTGGGTGATGATGATGATGAAGATCGATGGCGTAGTCTCATTGATTGGGGTGGTGGAGGAGCGATACCCTTCTGCCAATCCCCCCTTCGCATCCCTTCCAAAGGTGAGGTTTTATGGTCTTATTCATGGTTCTGGCCTCTTTATTCGTCGCCTCTGAATTCGATAGCAAGAGTTGAAGTAGTCGACTAGGGGTGGTGGCGCCGTATGGTACGAGCGTCCACGCTCGTACCGCCCACCATCTTCGCCTCTCGAAAGCCCTGCACGGCTGGTTTTTGTCCCATGTAATCTTCTCTCCATAAGAAAGTTTACTGTAAGCTCAATTAGTGTGATTTTCACCCAGAATTAGGCATTTTCCAATGAATGCTCTCAAAACATCTTTCTCCTTTGGTAACCTGGCGAAATCAGGCAAAAAGGTCGTGTGAGCATTGTAAAATTCTGAAAATCATATGACTATTATGCAGAAATAAAGGATAAAAGTGATGCAAAAATGGACTCATCAACTCCGCCAAGCTTAGAATTTTTATCGGCCCCAGCTGAAAGAACTTTGGGATGAACAAAATTCTGAGCTTGGGGGAGTTGATGGGTCCATTTCTGAATCATTTTTTTTTTATCATAAGATAGGCTTGGGGGAGTATATTGTAAGACCAACATTCATCATCGGATAAGTGATTCTTTCTCCACTCATAAGGAGCTAACCGAGCAATTTATTATGCAACTAAATAACTAACTTGCAGAAAAGTAGGCTTGCAGAATGATAAAGGTATAAGGTATTTCGCAGATCTCGACCAAGCTTACAATCAAGCCAGTGAGATCCCAATACCTAATTTTCCATGAGATCGATTGGTGCTTCCTCCTCCTCCGTAGGTTTCTTATTCTTCTCTCAGTTGCATGCAACCATCATACACTTGAAGCGGGTTGACATTATCATCATCTCTTCATGTTGCTTGGATATGCCTTTTGTTGAATAATTACGCATTTTCTTGTTTAATTTAACCCAGAAAAATAGTGGATAAAACATGAATAGCAATATAGTGGTGAAACTAGAAACTAGCAACAATTCGTTGAGACTAGTCATGCAATTAAAATCATAAGCAAAATGCATCATATCCATGTCAATCGCTACTAGCAATAAACCAAATGTTATCCCTAACAATGAGGATAAGATGGCATACGACGCAGTAGCAGAAGGTGCAGATGCCCTGATCGTCATGTCGCTGAAGAAGTCGTTGACGTCGGGGAAGAAGTCATCGTTGGGGAACTTGTTGTCGATGATGTCGCCATTCGCAGCCACGATGAACAAAAATCGAGCAGTCGTGCAAGGACGCTCCCCAAAAACTTGATCGCCCCTCTCCCGTACCGAATCACAAGAGGCGGGGTTTCAGAGGCCTGCTGTCTCACTTCCCGGTGCACGCCGGAAAGAGATAGGCGGCTCAATGCTTTGGAATGAGACGAAGAGTTGTTGTGCTCTCGGAACAACAGAGGAGCGACCTATTATATACTCCCTCCGTCCGGAAATACTTGTCATCAAAATGGATAAAAGGAGATGTATCTAGATGTATTTTAGTTCTAGATACATCATTTTTTGTCCATTTTGATGACAAGTATTTTCGGACGGAGGGAGTACGTGAGAAGAGTTGAAACTGGCCCTTCATTAGTAGAAGAAAAACCGGTGCAATAAACGCCATTAAATAGACACACTAAAAACCATTAAGGAGAGAAGAAACGAGCGCACTAAAACTCACACGAAGTGTTCAGTTTCTTCTCCCATTTATACGTCAATCGTTTCAACTTTCTTCTCGCGTGATAAAATAGCGCATACACGTGGCATGGATAAATTTTCCACACAACCTTGTCATGCATGAATGGGCCACATGAGCCTCTGGGATTTACTTTGAATTATTGGCAGAAAATAAGAATTATTATATGGGCTAGGCCCAATAATTCCAACAATTCTCCACCAGATTCCAGAGGCACATAAAATTTGCCTATGGTTCCAAAACCTTGTTTATATACCGGCGTTTCGGTGGAGACTGTTAAGTTGAACTTATACTTAGAACTCCACGCTACACTCGTTCACATCTTGAACAGTGGACTACACCTTGAACTGCAAGTTTTGTGCAAACAAGTTTCATGTAAAAGCCTTGACCGATACTAGACCGCTGAAAACTTTCCCGCGGGTAGGAGCATATACGTCATACTCCGGGGCCTCTTCGTGAGTTTATTAGAGAACACCCAACTCTCACAGACCGCGACATTTAACAGTCTAACTCATATAGGTGTGTTCTTTCTAGATGTTATGTAGGACAACATCATTGCCTACCCAAGCCATTCAGAACACATTAAGATAAATATCAACCTTCCATAGAGATTAGAAGAAAATTGCATCATAAGGAGTGGATTTTTATCAAATAAATATTCTCCTCTCAGTTATCCAATAGCTTGTCTCGCCAACTTTAATTCATGGATCTCCGATCACAAAGAATGGGTTACCACCATGAACAACTTATGTAGTGGGTCTCAATCCCATCTCCTTCGATGCATTGTCTATCACATTTCGTGATAAACCCTCTGTGAAGGGATCTGTCAGATTCTTCGACGTGTTTATATAGTCCAACGCTATAACTTCGAAGTTTCTCATGAACCTGACAGATTTCAGTCTCCTTCTCACATGTCTTGACGACTTCTTATTATCCTTAGAACTGTTTACCTTGACAATCACAGTTTGATTATCACAGTTCATTAGAATAGCTGGTATTGGTTTTTCAACCATCGGCAAGTCCATCAAAAGTTCTCGAAGCCATTATGCTTCAATTGTTGCCCTGTCTAATGCTCTGGGTTATGCTTCCATTGTTGACCTTGTTAAGATGGTCTGCTTGCAAGACTTCCAGGAAACAACAGCACCACCAAGTGTAGACACATAACCACTTGTTGCTCTAAGCTCATCAGCATCAGATATCCAATTTGCATCACTATAACCTTCAAGTACTCGTGGATACCCGGTATAGTGAAGTCCATAACTCGCAGTACCTTTCAGATAGCGCATTATTCTCTCAAGTGCATGCCAATGAACATCTCCCGGGTTTGAAACAAACTGGCTTAGTTTACTCACAGCAAACGAGATATCAGGCCTCATAGCACTAGCTAAATACATAGGTGAGCCAATGATTTGAGAATATCTCAATTGATCATTTGTTTCTCCTTCGTTCTTTCAAATCAAAACACTCGGATCATAAGGTGTTGGAGAAGGTTTGCAATCTGAATATCCAAAACGACCCAGAACCTTCTCCACATAGTGAGACTGCAACAGAGTGATCCCACCATCACCGCCTCTTAAAAGTTTGATGTTCAAGATAACATCAGCTACTCCAAGGTCTTTCGTCTCAAAGTTTTGATTCAGAAAATCTTTCACTTCCTCAATGACCTTGAGATTTGTTCCAAATATAAGTATGTCGTCAACATACAAACATAATATAACTCCCTCGCCCCCACCATGGCGATAGTACACACACTTGTCGACTTCGTTTGCAACAAAGCACGTAGATGTCAAAGTTCGTTTGAACTTCTCGTGCCATTGCTTAGGTGTTTGTCTCAAACCATACAATGATTTCAACAATTTACACACTTTTGCTTCATGACCATCTACTACAAAACCATCGGGTTGTTCCATGTAAATTTCTTCGTCCAACTCTCCATTTAGGAAAGTTGTCTTAACGTCCATTTGATGAACGAGAAGATTGTGTGAGGCAGCCAATGAGAGTAGTACTCAAATGGTGGTCAATCTGGCCACAGGCGCATAAGTATCAAAGAAATCTTCACCTTCTTTTTGGGTATATCCCTTGGAAACAAGCCGCTCCTTGTACTTTTCAATTGTACCATCGGGCCTAAGCTTTTTCTTGAACACCCACTTACACCCTACAGGTTTACACCCATAAGGACAATCAGTGATCTCCCATGTCCCGTTAGCCATGATGGAATCCATCTCACTATGCACAACTTCTTTCCAGTAGTCAGCACCAGGAGATGAATAAGCTTCTGAAATAGAAGTAGGAGTATCATTCATGAGATACACAATGAAATCTTCACCAAATAACTTTGCGGTCCTTTGTCTCTTGCCCCTTCTAGGAGCTTCATTGTCATCCTCCTCAGGAATATATGTGTGTTTCTTCTCGGAATGTTCCAATGGAACAGTAGGTCCAGGAGCTGTCTTTGACCTCTGACTAGATGAGCTAGGCATATCCTTCATAGGAAATATCCTCAAAGAAAGTCGCATCATTTGACTCCATGATTGTACCGACATTCATGTCAAGTACCTCATATTTCACCATTAGAAATCTATAGCCAATGCTATGGAAAGCGTAACCCAGAAAAACACAATCAACTGTTTTTGGTCCAAGCTTACGCTTCTTGGTAATTGGTACATTGACCTTCGTCAAACAACCCCAATGTCGTAAGTAGGATAGTTTAAGCCTTTTCCTTTCCCATTCCTCAAATAGGGTAATCTATTTATTCTTCATGGGAACTCTATTTAGGACATGACTTGCAGTCATCAAAGTCTCCCCCATCATTCCTTGGAAAGTCCCGTTGTGTCTAACATGACATTAACCAAATCAGTCAGAGTTCAGTTCTTTCATTTGGAAACCCCGTTT